>NW_021637053.1:0-75139 GCF_004799145.2 Neltuma alba
ATCACATTCATATGTTCTTTAAATCAATATGTATTTTTAGTTTTGGGGTTCGATATATAATAGCAAATAAGCATTAAAAATGAAGGAAAAATAACCAAAAAAATGCACAAAGATCATTAGAAACACAGAATATTTGTTTCTTTGATATTGTATTTGTGGGGGCCTGAAGACCTTTGCAAAATAGTTAAAAGAAAAGATTAAATATATATAACTCCTATTCCTCGTTAATTAGAGGAATAAGAGGGGGGCTTCTTTGGAGGAAGAGGCAGTAGCGACGACAGAAGGGTCATCCAGCACATTATACTCAATGTCTTGGCCATCAAGTGAGAGGTTGACTTTATTGTTAAGGGCATAGAAATAGGTGACAACATGGCAGATGGCACATTCAATGGTAGTTACTCTAGTGAGTAGTTGGTCGAATAGGGGTGGAGTAGGCGATGAGGAAAGTAGGGGTAGAGGAGGAGGGAATAGAGGATGCACGGGTGACGTTTTCTGGCACTTCACTATCGTGGGACTACCGATGATGAAAGAAAATGATAATGGAGAAGAATAGTTAGGTTCTAAGCTTAAATAGACGATGACGGGACATGGTGATTTTTGAAGGTTAGAGACATCATTTTAGGGTGACGTCTATTCATTTTCCTGATATTTGTATTATTAACATAGGTTATTTACCGTAACTGATGTATATAACCTATATTTACATTGGTTTCCTAAACATCCGTTGTAATAATAAATATTACACTAAATTCGTGCATAACTGGGGTAAACATTGTATTTTTATTTACAAAAATGTCACTGCCTCATTTATCACATCATTAATGCAATACTCGATATAGATAAGACAGTATAAAAAGAGATTTTTCTAGTAGTGCAGGCATATCTTGTCAATTTAACACATTTAATGACTCAACTAATAACATTTCTTAGGTGGTATGAACCAATTAATAAGGTATTATATTTTGGATGGGAGGGAGTATATATATATTGCTAAATAACAATAGCTAGAGTCAACTTTTATAAAACAAAACTTGGTTTTTAAATAAAAGTGAGATAAATGACTTATCAGTAGCTTTTAATCATAATTTATGAAATATGAGGTAAACATGTAAAAAGAGTTTTTATCTCAATTTATGTGAAATATGTTTATAAATATTTATATAAGTGATCCCAAACCACTTTGTAAATATAAAAAATTGCATATGAAAATTTTTTTGTGTTTGATAACCAACCAACTTGACTTGGGAATTTTGATTAATGTATTTAAAAACCAAAGAAGTGGATGTATTATAGCTAGTGGCTCAGGTGTAACCAAAAAGGACAAAGTACATATATGATATGAATGACAGCTTTGAAGTTTGGGGCTGAATGGAAGGATTTTTTTTTTTTTGGTGAAGGAATGGAAGGATTGGGAAGACACGTAAGGTGGCTTCGTCCGAATAAATTAATTAATTTAAATTATTTAATTCTCTTGGATTGGATGGAGACTTGATATCCTTTCACTACACTTTCACTCAACACTTGATATCCTTTCACTACACTTTCACTAAAAGATGAATCATTGAGATCCTATTTAAATAATATATTTTTTACAAAATTATCATATCGTTGGCAAAAATATATGTATATATATTTATATGATCACTGGTGGGTGGCACAAGTAAATAAGTAATTCAAGCTACATGTGGGGTTCTGAACTCTAGTAGTGTTTCTGCCCGGGATGCTTCTGAGTCGGATTTCTTGGGATTTCGGGGTTGTTTGTTTCCCCCACTTTGCCTAAATTATTTGTTGGTAATAATTTGTCGGGATGGTCAAATAACTAATGTTATTATTAACACTAATTTTTAATATAAAATCAAGCATGTACTATTATTAGTGCTTTTTTATTACACCGAACACCTACAAATAGTGTAATTTTTTTATTTATTTATATTATAAATGGACATAAATTTATAATAAATAAATAAATATTTTTTAATCAATGATAACATACCATAAACTTTGAACTTGAACAATCTCTTCATGCAGTTTATAGACTGTCTTTATGCAAATAAGAAAAATTCATTGAAATAGATTTTGATCCAATATAGTCTTTCTATTTCAGCCTAGTTTTATTAGAAAATTTTTTATGTTAAATTCTAATATGTTTTTTATCTTAAAGCAGCATGTTATTTGGTTCGAATTTCAAAACAGGATTCCTTTATTCAGTGCAGTAATAATGTGGCAAAACGCCATGTTTTGTTAGATCAAGATGCACTTTCATATTTCCATTATGAGATTCTTCTCTCTCTCTCTCTCTAAATATATATATTTATATATATAGTCGTTTTTTTTTCAGCTAGTATATATATATAGGGTCTGTTTGGATAACACAGGAAACCAGGGTTTTGGGATTGCATTAATTTAAGTTGTTTAAGTTTCTGTTCTCAAAGACCATTATACAAATAACTATTTTTAAAAATAAAAAATAAAATTAGGGAAAAGAAAAGAAAATTTTGAAATATTCTTTAAAATAATTTTAGTCAAAATTAGGGATTTAGAATGATGAAGGGTGAAATAGTAAATAAGATTTTTTTAATACAAATTTTAATTAAAAAAGCTTCTTGAAATGTTCTTAACTGAGTTGACCATTTGAACTGAACTTTATGTTTTGAAGATAAAGGAGAGATCCTTATGATTAAGTTAAACTATAAGGGAAGTTGGAATATTTCACATTAAACTTAAAATTAAGTACATTTTTCATGCATTGCATGAAATATAAGTGCTCGCTCGGTTAAAGGAATCATATGAAAGATAATGGTAGAAAATTAAAATAACGTAATGAAATGATGGTTATATATAGCATTTTGTTTGGTATGTGGTGGAGAAATGGTTTGGAAAATAGTTCTTGAAAAAGAGATTTTAAAAAAATAAATTTTGAGAATAGATTTTTAGAAGAATAGATTTTATAAAAAAAAAAAAAGTAATTTTGATAAAGTAAGAATTTTTAGATAGTTGTTATCAAATTTTTTTTCTATGTACAAATTACTGAAAAGATATAAGCTAATATAATAAATATATAAAAAAATAGACTTTGATTTATATTTTTTTAATAATAAATTGTATAGAAAAAATATAATTAATTAATATTACTTTTAGTTCTTAAGATAAGGGCCAATAATTGCATATTCAATTTATTCTGAATATAATACCTCAATCTATTTTTTTAACACATTTATCCATTTTTTATATCCTAAACCATGTTTTCATACCTTCAAAAGCAAAAAATATTCACTTTATAAAAAACCATGGTTTTATAGTTTTCAACTTGAAAAGTGATTTTGCACAAAATTATAGTGTGTGGCTACTTTTCTTTTTTTTAAAAAAAAATCATGGTTTTCAATAAAAACATGGTTTTGCAAAAAATTGGTATGTTTGAATGATTGGATCCTCAAACCATGGTTTTACTTGTTACCCAAACAGGGGTATTTTGAATAGCTTTTTAAACATATTATAGAATTTTAAGTAAATATATGAGAAGAGTTTTTTTTTCGAATTTAATAAAAATTTTTTTTAAGTAATTACAAAGTTCCCAAGCACCCCTATAAAATATATATTATACGTAATAAGAATAACGTTAACATAATAATAAATTAAAAAATAAAATTATATATTCATATAAAAAATTTCTCTATCTACCTTATAATGAATCCCAAAAAGATTCATTCTCTCTTTCTCTTATAAATAGGATTAGAAAAGTACATCCCAAGCTTCAAAATATTACGTGTAAATTTTACGGCGGTCTTGAAATGGGTATTGCCGTGGCTATTAGTGAAGATATTAGGCTGCACTTGAATTTAGTGAAGATATTAGGCTGCACTTGAATGCTTTGGTAATAATTTTTTTTGATCAAATGCTTTGCTCATAATGGATGGCTTTTTTATGATTATTCAAATCCAAAGATTATTGGATGGCCATTTTTGGGTGGGTGCATGATGCTCGTAGGGGGGTCGGTACTTGTTGGGCTGTCATGTTATTTTGGGTCTTTAGCTTCCAAAAAACAGTTTATGCGGGATACTCTTATTCACACTCACATTTGCAATTGAAAACGCTAATAAGAAGATACCTTTATCAAGAAAAAAAATAATTGAAGATTTTATCTGTGTGACAATCATAAAAATAACAAGATATGAAATAAAATAAAATATTATATCTAGAAACACATCTTTGAAGTACTATTAATTTTAATATTCTGAAATCCAGTTTTATTTGTGAAGCCTAAAACATATATTTGTCATAACTTGTAAATTTATAATATTTATTTTTATGATTAATATGTGAGTGAAAATTTATGGTTTTAAAAGAATTTAAAAATCTAAATAAGAGTGAATGTGATTTTATTATGAGGGCCAAGTAAATTTTTTAAGAAATTAGAAAAAAAAAATTTCTAATTGAAAAAATAATTGTTAAATGATACTTGAAACTCGGAGTATTGATTCTTTTTCTATGAATAAAAAATATAAATAATACCATTTCGAGGATCATTTCTTAAGTAATTTTTCAATGAATGACTTTTTTCTAATTTTTTTTTTTTCAATTTTTAATGGGTGAGGAGTGTGAGAAGTAAATTATTAAAATGCGCACACAGAAATATAGAATTTATTCCTTTGGCCCGACACTGTACCAGCTGTGCCTGCTGCCATCCTACACCTCCCTTGGATCAAGATTAGAGTGGGTTAAATTATATTGTTTATATAACTTATGATGACTTCCTACTTTGCTATATATATATATATATATATATATATAGCATACTGATGTGGATTGATTAGATATTAAAAATAGGTGAAATAATGTTGTTCGGTGGTGGAAATAAATATGGAGTTGTTGTGTGTTGTAACAACCATTCAATTATTTTAATTAGTTAATGGATTAATGTGCATCTAATATTTTGAAATATTTTTTTCAAATATATTTAGCATTCGAAGTTGCGGTGCATTTAGTAGTCTGAAATATTTTCTAAAGACGTCTAACACCCGGAATTTTTTTTTTGTCTTGGACCTAAATGTACCAAAAATATTTTTGGGTTTTAAACGCATCAAAAGAAATATTTAATGGTACTGGATGTATCAAAAAATACTTTAGTATGGTAGATACATTCAGAAAAATATTTTGAGGTCGTAGATCTATCTTACTTAATTGACAAAAAAGAAGAAGAAACACCAACGTGTGGGAAAGGCCACGTACTGGAAGGGAGCAATAAAAGGTATTGTTATCTTTTGTTGTTGAGGCCAACAAAACAGATCCGGTTTGGATGCCTCACAAAATGGACGAGCATTAACCGCTGATCCGCTTTCGACCGTTCAGAGTCTAACAGTTCAGAAGGGGTGAGTGCTGAATCGGATCCCAAAGAAACACACAACACAATGGCAGAAACATTATGAATCACCAAACACGTCACTACTAACCGATCCCTTCATCCGCCTTTCCTGGCTACTTGTTTTGCTTTTTGTATAACGGTAAAATGTGGACTTGCTCGTGGGACCATTTCATTTTCAACTTATTCTTCTGGTTTTTTATATAAAATCTAGTTGATTCATTTAAGAGATTAATTAACAAAATTATTAAACTATATTTAGTTGTAACGTATTTTACATGATCTATTTAAAATACTTATGTGTATTATTAGATTATATATTAATTTATAAGTGAAGCAAATTAGTAAAGAGAGAAACAATAAATATAAATACTTTAAACTAATTTAGCAATGTTTTAAAAGCCGGACCGGAAATCGAACCGGAAAGATCAAAGGGTCATGGTTCAATCGGTTGGATTGGTCAGACCGTTTAGTCAGACCGGTAACGCAATAATTAATTTAAAACAATATTATATACATATAATTAGTATATATGAAAAATATCAAATTATTAAATAATTTAGAAATGCATTTAAATAATCTAAAATTATAATGAAATCATTGAAAATGGACTAAAACCTTATATATTTAAATTTATGTATGTTTAAAATATTTAATGATATTACAAATTATCAATTCATTCAAATCAAAATATTTTTTTAAAAGATAGACCAAATATCAAAACAAAAAGACTAGCGACTCACGATTTTAACACCACAATATATGAAATTTTCAATGAAATAATACTATATTGTTATAAATAGTCTAAAAATATATTAGGATATTTAAGGGGATCAATTTTTTTTATTTTTCTTCTATTTTTTTTTTAAATTTTTTAGTATGTTTCAGTCAGGCTAAAAAAACCGTCCGGTTTTCTGAAAACCGTTCCGGTTCCCGGTCCAACTCCGGTTTCCGGCTTAATAACGGCTCAACTCCGGTCCAATCCGACTCAACTATGTTAACGGTTTTTTGGTCCAAACCGAGCCGTTAACGAGTCCGGGCGATGGTTCAACCGGTCCGACCGTCCGGTCCGGTCCAGTTCTTTAATCATTGTAATTTAGTAACTTTGTTAATTTTTTCAAATTAATCAATTAGGTTTTATATTAAAAATCAAAATTAGTACTCCTCTGGTCCTAAAATATAAGACCCATTTTGTAGTGCAATTTGCACTACAAAATAGGTCTTGTATTTGGGACCGGATGAGTATTAACTAATTCCCTTTTTGAGATTCATCAATATCACAAAAACAGAAATTACTGCAACATTTATTTATGAACCATGAATCAAACCACGTTAACTGCACACCCAAAGAACAATGATAACAAATCAATCTCTTAATTCCTTTCCCATAACAGAGCAAAGCACTACGTCTGAACCAACAAGTCATCTTAAAGTGATGAAGAAAAATAATCAAAAGTTGTTCACCAACTAAAATATTGACTTTCCATTGATTATTTGGCCTATATTCACAGACGTGCATTGCATCAGTCACGCACTAACCCTTTGATCGTCAGACTTGTATGCGCACCTTTATAAGCTCCAAACCCCCCCCCCAAAACACACCAAAAAAAAAAAAAAAGGCAAATGATGTAAATTAAATAACGTCTTGGTTTTCATGGGAAAATAAACGTCTGAAGTAGATACAATAATAATAATAATACAAATGGTATATATGTTCTGAAGAAAGAGTCAAAAGGGATTATATATATTAAGTTGGTGCAGACACTAACACTTATTAATACAAGGAAGGGAAGGAAACGGGAAGCTAGCGCAGTTATGGAAGCCAGCTAGGGCACACACAACAGACCAATACTTACATTAATGTTCCTAATAAATAGGGAATTAATAATACTTGCTTTTATAAGTCCTTCAATATGGCATGCCATGTAACTTTTTCTCATTCTTGTTTTTTTTTCCTTTCTGGGTTACCTATTTCAAATAAAATTGAAATGATCACCACGTTTTGGTTGGTCATATAATCTCATGGTAACCATCCTGCCGGCATGTAGTTATTCACGCTTGGCCCTGCTGTCACCACTAATACCGGATCTGCCTGATATCTGCATCCCCCTCAACATTTCCCATTGTTAATAATAATAATAATAATAATAATAATAATAATAATAATAATAATAATAATAATAATAATAATAATAATAATAATAATACCGCTCAAACATATATTCAATATTTCTATGAATATGGCTTGATCTAGTTTCGATTGTACTGCTACATTATGGCTAATTTAGATCCTCCCTAATCATACAGCAGACCCTGATAATATAAAGTCAGTGGATATTTTATTTATTTATTTTGTTTTCTTGCTCATAGGATATCTTTATTTGACAAGTGGGTCTCTGATCACTATATCTATCCTTCTCTAAAAGGATAGCACGGTTAGAGAGTCCCTTCTAATATTAATTCTGGCTCCCACAAACATAATCAATATCCCAACAAGTCTATCAGCTGCTGGTATTGATTGACTTTTGTTTTGCCCTTGAATAATGTTAGTGAGGATAACAATTAAGTCAGATCAGCATATGTCTATTCATCAGGAACTGCATTCAGTTTTAAGAACACGTGCATAATTTTAAAACTATATTATGATTAATTCATGTTTTGAGGGAGAGTTGTAGACCATAGTAATAAATTCAATTTAATGTAGGACTGGTCATGTTTATCTTTTTAAGCAATCTAACTAAACATTGCGCCAAAGCACTTGTTGATGTAGGAAAGTAGAAAACTTAATATGGGCAAAGTAAGAAACTTGTTTATTGTTTAGACAAAGATAATGAATTTTAGGGCTTTTCTTGATTATTGTGTAAAGTGTTGAAGGTGATTTATGAATGGGATTTTTTTTTGGAGTAATTAAACAATTTTAATTTATAGTAAAAGCATTTAATGTAGGGATCATATACCCAATTTGCAAGGTTGGCTCACACTCCAAGGGATGAAAGAAGCCATCGTCCTGAGGCTGAGGTGGTTGCCGCCCATATCCCATTTCTTCAGCAGTAGGATTCAATTGGAGTGGGTTTAGTTGGTATCCCTCCAGCTGCACAACACAAACCAAATTCATCATATTTATGAGGCTTTTTTTCCCCCCTTTTGGAGGGCCGGGGGATGTGGACAATCCAAATAATTAAAAAACAAATGTAAAAGAATGATCAATAGAAAAAATCATATGGGAAGACCGTAGATGAAGCCCAGTATCTGTAGGTGAGTTGTGAAATTTAGAAGCTTGAAATGGTTCTTAGTTTTTACCCTTTGCCTAAGTGACCTGTTTGCCTCACCGAGCATGTGTTCCTGCATAAATGAATTTGATCAGTGAACAAGACAAAATTGGCAGAAGACAATGCATATATACAGCAATCATTGACGTCCGAAAGCATCATACCTTACGTTGAAGATCAGAGAGCTGATCCAGCATAAATTGTGTCTGTAAACAAATGAACTTTGAGAACAAAAACATGTAAATAGATAGATGAAGACAACTAATTGCTGATACTGACGAGTTTAAGAATCACTAAATGCTACATTGATCCTGAGCAAAGAAAGAAGAAGGAGAAACAAGACTACTTCTTATCATTCTCACAGCTCTCCTTGATATATCATATTCAATGTGGAGATCAAAATGCTTTGTGTGTAAAGCGTACCCTAGTTGATCTGATTTGCTTCAAGGACGAATCAAGCTGCCTTTCAAGTGACTCGAGTTCTTTGCTGCTTAGAGGTCCAAGATCTTCTCCCATAAGATTCCTGTTGTACGGTAAACGGAGTTAGGATTGATTATACCAGAGCATGACAAAGAGTTAGGACTGATTATCAATACCTTTGGGATCGTTGCAGGGCTTCATAACGTGCCTTCAGCTTCAAGTACTCCTGCTGGCTGCTTAACTCCTACACCTCCAGTACTACAATAATTAATTGCATGCAAGGAAGTATAGACCATGCCCATATTTATGGTAAATTCTCCTCTACTTTTATAATTGATCAATCGATTTTTTTTTTTTCAATGGAGTAATATTATTTGCCTTTAATCACTCAATGGCATGCATTGACGTGTAATTATATTCAGATATCTTGCGCGAGGAAAACGAGGTCCTCATAATGGTTAACATGATTCATGAAGACCTTCGTGAGAGAAACATTTTTTGTTTTAATGAGCTCACAATGGGTATGGCTGGTGTGAAAACCTAAGCTTTTCACGAGTAAAATCTTAAGCAAACAATGTTAACAAACAAAATATTTATATGGACACGTGACCATGGGGGAGTAGGAAGGACGGCAAGTAATATACATCAATGTTCGAAATATTAATGAGGATTAAAGAGATTGAAAGCTAAGATTTTCTCTTTAGTTGGGTAAGGGGATAAAGTTTCTATACTTCGACAATTAAGTTACACAGTATAATGTTCCTATCTATCAGCGAATTCATGCATGGATCATGGATCAGAGGCCAAATTCATCCTAAAATCATTAACGAGACAATATAAAATTTCCTTGAAATCCTCCCTTGAACAAAAGTCGGAGAAACTTAGTTTACATTATCCCCTCTCGTATTGCTTAAGTTTACGTACGGGGGAACCTCAAGCTTGATCCTAATTGCTATGATGGATATGTTTACCAAATTTCCCAAAACAACAAAATTGGGGAAGGCAATGCGTGTAAGCAATTACTATCCAAAGCATTATTAAGCAAGGCTGGAAATGGGGGTTTTGTCATAACGGAACACATTGATATGCCAACAACTTGAGAGTTTGACATGGCACGTTTAGAAAGTAAAAGGAAGCAACATGGAGGGAGGGAAAAAAGGCTGCTAATAAATTTGGAAATGGATATCTAAAGTGTTCCATAGGACAGTCGAATTCCAAATTTTGAATTCACCCTTGCGCTGAACCATTAAACACGATAGATACAACCCAACATGAAGTGATGATATACGGCCAAGCTAAAGTAGGTTTGCCATCCATCTATACTAATTAGCTTTGAGTTGAAAGAAGGCCATGACTTAATACTATTCTCTAAAAATATTAAATATAATACAAACATAAATGTGACGCCATGAATGTATAATTTGATTAATTTAAAATTCATTTTATCTCATTGAATATATTGATAGATCTTTCGCTTTGAATTGATCCTTAATTATAACAAAACCAACAACGCTAGCTACATATTAAGGAGCCATGACTTAATACTGTTCTCTAAAAATATTAAATATAATACAAACATAAATGTGACACCATGAATGTATAATTTGATTAATTTAAAATTCATTTTATCTCATTGAATATATTGATAGATCTTTCGCTTTGAATTGATCCTTAATTATAACAAAACCAACAACGCTAGCTACATATTAAGGAGCCATGACTTAATACTATTCTCTAAAAATATTAAATATAATGCAAACATAAATGTGACACCATGAATGTATAATTTGATTAATTTAAAATTCATTTTATCTCATTGAATATATTGATAGATCTTTCGCTTTGAATTGATCCTTAATTATAACAAAACCAACAACGCTAGCTACATATTAAGGAGTATAACGAGCTCTACTAAATGGGGATTAGATTCACATGCGGAAAATTAAAACAGCTAATATGGAAATAATTTAAATAAGCTATAGTCAAGGATAACATCCATGTCTTTTTTCCCTTTTTTGGCCAGAAGGAAGGCATCCTTATCAAGACTCAAATGATGAGCCTAGGAAGGAAACTTGTTCAAATGCAACAAAAGTTCAATTCAATCAATTAAAACTATTTCTTGACTAAATTATCGGACTTTTGGGAATTCATGAAAAGGAGAGAACGCTGAGTTGAATTTGCCAGAAATAGAAAAGGAAGACCAGTTGTCTCTGAAGATTGGCAAGGCTAATTGGATGACTGAACCCTATAGTGTACAGAAGCTGCCTACGGGTCCAAAAGATATGAAGAAAGAAAGAGAATTTGAACCATTGCTAACAAGTATCAAGAGCATAGTTCTCTCTATTGTCTTGGAACGTTCCTTGATTGTCCATTAGAATAAGAGTCGTGTGTATTGTCTAGCTAGGCTATATTCACTAAGAGTGATAATTTTGTGTTCTTCAACGTACCCTTTATAAAGATAGAGTTCTACCGTTTCATCCTTTCTTGTTCTCCTCTTGCAGTTTTGAGAAAGTGCGGGAAAGACATGTGAAAACCTTCTTCTTCAAATCCACTTTAAATGAGCAGGAGTCAGTGTTGTAAGGGGGTGAAACCAAACCTATAATCTCTTAAGTTAGACGAAATCTTAGCGCCGGTGGGTGAGGGTTAGAAATTGTTTTGTAATTGTTGCTGGTTATAGGGTGCGTTCATAACACAAAATAGAAGGGAATACAAGAGTTAGGAAAATTCTGTTTGAGAAGCTGGCTCTTGAGAGCAACGCAGGAAAAAAAAATCATGACTTGGGAGCCTCTAGACTCTCGAAAACTAGGGAATCACTATTTTTTTTTTTTCTTGTCTACATTTTTCTTCCTGTATATGTATTAGTGCTGTCTATAAAATTATCTTCCATTCGCTGATCGGAAGGGAGTGCACACCTCTATACACGATAGTTATGAGTATTTTAGAGAAACCATCACAGAGTTACAGAGTGAAGTTTTTTAATAGTTATATTCATAGATATTTGTATTAATTATATATTTTAATAAGCTTGAATGTCGTTGTTACCACAGATCTTGACACACAAATAATATGATGTTTTAAAATGATAAAAATAATCATTTTCAAGACATGAAGGTCCAAAAATAATAAAATTACCAAGGCTTCCCTTGCAGAGACATTAGGCTCAGGTGCTCCATAGTTGCATTTCTGGTACCTCTCTAGCGTTTTGAGCATGCTGCATGGATAACGTACAATAATGTTCACATCATTTCCCACTACGTATATCGTATAATGTGTACAATAAAAAAAATCCCAAAAATGTAAGAAATTAGATGTCATTTTGAGGACCCAAAGATACAAATAAGTGGGGGGGGGGGGGGGAACATATGGAGCATCAGGGAAAATGGGGTCAAAGCCTAAATCATTTTCATATTTGATAATTATATTTTTGTAGTTATAGTTAATAGTTAATACTAATAGTTGCATTCAAGTTTAAGCTCACGTCGACGATTATTAAATTGAATTTTTTTTTTTTCGTTTCTTGTCTCTTTGCACCGAGTCAATGGTTAATCTAACTAGTCAGTAGTGTAATTTGAAGCATTATTAGTCGAATCAAGAGTAATAAATTATATATATTCCCGATATAACACAAACATACAAATCTTGTACAACAAACTCCAGTTACCAAAGAGAATGTATGCCTTCTGTTGCGCATATTTTGACTCTGAAATCTTCTCCCCACCTAAAATTCTTAATTATGAAAAGGGGAAAAAAAAAACAGTTGTTTCCGATATCTCGGGAATTTTTTATATAAAAAAAAAAAGGCTCTGCTTTCAAAGAAATTTTAAGATCGATATTTAAGAAAGAATTTTTCTTCTTCTCACTCCATTTTGGCCGTCTTGGACAGCAGAGAAATACAAGACACATATATAGCAACGAATCTTCAATAATTACAGCAGCAAATGTCCACTACGGTCCATGAAAATTTAGGGAAAATATGTAAAACTAGCAGTCTCGCTAAAATAAAATAATTTAGATAGGCGGGTACAAGAATGTCTTCTCTCATTCTCTGTTATCAAGAACAAAGTTAATCAGCAACGATAAACAATATAGCGGTAAAAATCTTTTTTTTTTTAATGAAAAGACGAAATGATATTATAACAGGTAATGACAGAACTAATACCGGTAAAAATCATGAAAAAGAATACCTGTGAAAACCAATGAGACGCGTGTAGCTTATGTGTGATATCCATTAAGTAATAGCATAAACCCAGTATTGAGACCATAACACAAAAATGAAAAGAGAAAGAAAGCAAGAAAGAAAAAAATCGGATGTCCTATGAACAATAGATGGCTCATCGTGTGCCACATGCATTGCTGAGAGAGGCTGAGATCTGAAATCTTCCGAATTTCTTTAGAGAGAGAGAGAGAATGTGTGTGAGAAAACTTAGCAAAATACCAGTAGCTTCGGGAAAAACAAAATTCTGAGAATCCTCTCACGTCAGTAATTGTATGCTCAAGACGTATTGGCTTTATGAGAAAAGACCATTCTGATTTAACAAAAGCAAAGGTCAAAATATGTGTCTATATCATCAGATTTCGATCAATTGCCAAGAGAAATAGCAAAGGCTATATCTAAAGTTTGAAATTTGTGGTATGGATCAGAGATGAACGATGCGAAGCAATAAAGTAAGAAGAATCTCTGATAGAGCATGAGTTGAAAACGAGACAAAGAGAAGAAGGAAAAAAATGGAGATATTCAAAGGAAAAACGAAGACTAAAATTTAGGAATAAAACGAAACCCTAGGCCAGAGAGATTTGAGCATGGGAGAGACAGGTGGGGATATAAGCAAGAAACAAGACTCGTTTCAAAAAGAAAGGTAGAGAAAAGCTTGCAGGCGTATTTCGCCCTAAATGGGACACGGTTAGGCTGTCTCACTGATTCTTGGCCATTTTCCTAACATCTAACCAAAAGAATAATGTGTACCAGCTTCTGAAGATTCAACAAAATGAGACAATTTATGTGCTTCTTTTTTTCTAGCACATAAATTACATTACAAACAAGTCTGACTAAAGCCGTAGCCGGATCTGTTGAATTAAACGAGAAACGGAAATTTCTGACGCCGGGAAAAGAAAGAACAAAACCTAAAGAGAGAGCCGATGAGAAAGCTTCGGAAGAAACCAGAAGAAGATCTCAAAAAACACAAAGTCAATACAACAGTGATCTTCTTTCTTTATCTTATATGGCGTTTCCAGTTGCAGATCTAACAGCAAAGGGATCGCAGAATCACTCAACCTGCTAAAAACGCCGAGACATTCACCGAAACGGAAAAAATAGAAACAGTGATAAAAGAAAATTAACTTTTCTCATCTTTCAAAAATAAAAATAAAAATAAAAATCCCAAACCCTGGACTAACACAGAAAAAAGCAGGAAAAAATAAACAACGAAGTTGAAGATCTAGGAAGCATAAGAACCAAAAGCGAAAGATACAAAAGAAAGGAAATTATACAAAACCGAGAAATGAAGCAAAGAAGAAAGATGGAGAGAACACGGGTAAGAGTTAAGGAGGTTCCCTTTTCGTGCTGTGTCTATAAGGTGTTTGAAGAAATACACAAAAGATTAAAAAAAATCAAAACGGAATTTATATATATAAAGGTTTTGCAAATTAGTGGAATACCTTGAACTACTGCAAAACTCGTACAGCTTTCCTCTATTGGAGAAGATGATGAGAGCAACCTCCGCATCACAAAGAACGGAAAGCTCGTAAGCTTTCTTCAAAAGACCATTCCTTCGCTTCGCAAAGGTCACCTGCCTGTTGATCTTGTTCTCAATTCTCTTCAACTCCACTCTTCCTCTTCCCATCTCTCTCTCTCTCTACTTTCTCTCCCACAAAATTAAAATCTCTGGTTTTCTGGTTTTGGGTTGCTACGTACGCCTGAGCATGTATATATACCAAGGAGAGCGATGTGTGATAATTATGCGTATGAGAGAGTACTTGAGAGAAACTGTGTGTGTGTGTGGGGGGGTCTTTTTCTTCCAGCTAGAGAGGTGAAGTGAGGAAAGAGGTGAGGAGAGGGCGGTTGATGGGGATCGGACGGTGGAGGGAGGAGGGTTGGTGTAATGAGAAGCAGAGGATTAAAGTGAGAATGGGAAAATTTGAGAAATGTGGGAGCATGCTTAAAAGGGAGAGGGGAATCGTAAGTTGGTTTTTTTTTTTAAATAATTGTGACAGTGCCACGTGTAGATGTCTGACGGGGGATGAAGTCTGATGTCCACCTGACCATTTTGGGTTTGGGCAATCATGTGACCTGACCTTAACCAGGTGGTCCTTCCCATGTAATAACTTCTCACATCCTTACATTTATTTATGTTTAAATAATTACAGCCAGCTCCGCCTCCTTCTTCCCTTTCATTTCTTAAATTAATTTTGATTTTTTTAAGCAAAACAAAATTAGCTTAGAGAGTATTTGGATTAATTTTTAAAAAAATAATTTTACAGTAAAACAAAAATTTGATCTCGACTTGTATAAAATCACTTTTTTAAATTAATTAGTAGGGTTGCCAAACTCTCCTTTTTTAATTAGGTAGTAAATCCCAATAGTTAAAAGAGCATTTACAAAACAAATTATTCATAAACAAAATCCTTAATTTAGAGCCACTTGGCTTGACTAACATCTTGCATCTTCTTAAGTTTTGTTTAATTATGAGATTGTGTGCTTGACTGGGTGCGTGAATTTTTTCTACCGAGTGAAGGATAACCCAAAAAAAAAAAATCCTTACATCTCCTATAATATTTTGAAGGGTTAATATGCAAATTTATTTCAAAAATTTTTATTCAGGAGTGCTGGGTAGACGAAAGTATTTTTTTAGTATAAATTTATCTCAAAAGATAAAAATCGTAACAATTTTTTCCTACTATTAAAAGAAAACATTAACCGCTAAAATAGTAATATTGATCATTAATATTTTTAATTTAATCCATACTCTTGTGTACTATGTGTCAATCTTTGGCAATAAAACAACTCTTAAAAACGGTGGTTCCACCGGGCGGAGAGAACTTGATTTATGATTTTTTTAAAATAAAGTCAATGAAAGTCTTAATTGAACTCAATAATACTTGAATTTGAACTAATGGTGTTGGATGTCAAATCTTTTTTTTTTTTTCCAAATGTAGAAGCCAAAAGAATTAATTTAGACGGGTTAAGTATAAATTAACTAAGTTAGTTAATTATATCCCTAAAATATACTCCTCCAGTCCTTAATATAAAACCCATTTAACTAATTTGATTAGATTAAGGAAGTTAGGTAAATTAGTTAATTATAAGAGATGTGACACGTTTTTCTTAAAATACCATAATCATCTTTTTTAATACCATCTCTTCCTTTTCTACTTGATTATGGTTAAGGGAGTATCTATAGGGGTAATTTAGAGAAAATTGATAAATAAGAGAAATGAGTCTTATATTTAGGACCAAAAACAACTTAACAATTGGGTCCTATATTAAGGACTGGAAGAGTATTATTTAGTCATTCACATTGGAAACAATCCCATCAATGGGAACCCCACCTTAATATGAGCATTCAAAAGATATAATTTTAAAAAATTAATAATTAAATTTGAGAAATAAAATAGATTTAGATATTATCTTTAAGATCAAAACTCACTATAGTTCTTACATTTAAAATTTTTATAGAAATTATATTAAAAATATCAGTGAAGTTGCCTCGAATTTTACATAATCTAATCCCAAGCTCAAAATACCTTTAGCTTTTAGAGCCACGGAAGTCAAATAAGATCATTGTCAACATAAAGCGTTTAACAATTGTATCTTGGAGAAGCATATATCCATTCATATAACCATAATGAAATCAAAATTTAATGCTTATCACACATTTTCTCTCATGTGTAATATTGAGTGAATATCCCAAATTTGAATTCTCATTCTTATTTTGTCTTTGATATGAATCAAATAACTTGACTTCACCAAAACAAAAACAAAAAGAAAACTTACTCCTCAAGAAGCACATGCGTGGTGCAATTGATCAAGTTAAAACCAATGAACCAGAATTTCGCATCTAATTAAGAAGAAATAATTTTAATTTATTTCTTTCAATCTGCCGTGTTTAACATGGTTTGTTAGTAATTATCTCTAAAACAAAATAAAAAATAAAAAAATTCTCAAGAGATAAAAACGACTTGACATATATACACTTACATACCCTTTTGGCCGTAGCTTGAGCAACACACACATATATACACACTACTTCCAATTCTTAACATAAAAACTAGATAACTAATTTGAACAGATTAAAAAAAAGTAGTTAAATTAGTTAAGTACAATCAATGTTTGTTGACTTTTCTAAATCACCCTCTTCAATCATATGCATTGAAACTATCCCTTGATAGGAACTCCTTGCAATCAATAAGATATTTTTAAAAAAAACATTATAAATTTCGAGACAAAGTAGATTAAAGTATTATATTTAAGACTAAATTCAATCTCTTACAAGTCTTTATATCAAGGATTGGAGGTAGTACCTATCAGAAAACTTCAATTGATCCAATCATTAACAACACGGGAGGTGGTCAATGTTTGTTGCATATGGATTAACTAATTTAATTAATTAATTAATTGATTATGAATTATTGACCAACTTGGTTGGTGTAATAAGTAAATTTAGAATAATTATTATTGATAAAATAACAAAAAGATAGTATATAATTCTTGAAAAAGTTATACATCGGAGGATGAACGAATTGTGTTGGAGAGACGAGAAGGGGAAAAAACGTACTACTACTATAAACTAGACATGTTATTACCGCTGAGGCCAAAACATGTGGTTCCATGATTATTAAAAAAAAAAAAAAGGAGTCTTATTTTTGTGGAAATATTTTCTGTGGGGGAAACCAAGCAACGTGGTTCCTGCAATGCGTGACATGCCATATTAATGGTTTGACATAAGCTTACTATTGTGTGTGTTGTGTTTGTTTACAAAAAGCAAATAACACAAATAAATAACATTTCTTCATTTGTTCCACACCAACCACACCAAAAAAAAAGAGCAAAAAAAAAAAAAGAAGAAGAAGAAGAAGTTGAAGTAATTGGAATACATACATATATATATATACACACACACCCTTGTCATAATTTTTTTGGAATACCCTTTTTACTACTACTTTTATTTTAGAAATTACCTACTATCGATGTAGGAATAACGTATTTGCATATACTTCAAACCTTGTAATTAATATGGTCAATTTTGTACCCCTCAGCCTTAGCTTACAGAAAACACACACACACACACACATATTTACTTTAATGGCAAGAAAGGGTCTGCCTTCATCAATGATTTGAGGTTCTACAGAGGACCCAAAAAATTAAAAAATGTTTATCTTTCACTAACCAAATTTTTAACGGTGGTAAACTATTTTGCAAAATTAGACTATTTTCTTTTGTACTATGCAGAATTTGACCCAAATCCTAAATGTTATATCCATTTTATAGTACAATTTATATTACATAATGGGTCTTACATTTAATAACAAAA
Organism: Neltuma alba; assembly: GCF_004799145.2. Classification (NCBI taxonomy): domain Eukaryota; kingdom Viridiplantae; phylum Streptophyta; class Magnoliopsida; order Fabales; family Fabaceae; genus Neltuma; species Neltuma alba. The sequence continues at coordinate 18,573 of NW_021637053.1, forward strand.
GGAGTATTTTATATTCCTTCTTGTTGTCCTTATAAGGACTCTTGCATGTTTTATGATATAATATGTTTTGCTTAAGGTATTAATTTTTTTTACCTAATATCTTTAACTTAATATAAAACTTCTTAAATAAGGACTTTTATTGAGGAAAATTTTAATATTTTACAAGAAATAACTAATTTGATTAATGTATGTAAAGTTATTATTTACATTAGAAAGTTTAAATGAGTTAGGTTTTAAGAATTTATTACTAACATACATTCGTAGTTCAAAGAGCATTTAGATAACTAATTTATAGAGATTAAGAAATGATTGATAAAATTAGTTATTTATGAAGAAATATGTACTGATTTTCTTAAAATATTAGTTTTAATCATTTGCATTTTTGGAAGCTATTTAAACTGCTTAAATAATATATGCAATCAGTATAGATAGTTTGTAAAAAATTTATTAATTTAAATAAAATCAAAGTAAGTACTTCAAATTAGCTCCTACATTCAGATCATATAAAGTACCTATCAACAAAATTCCATTAGATTAACAGCGTGATTTGATTCATTGTCTATATTCATTATGAATTGCGTTTATGTCTTTTTAGTGAATATAAATTGCATCCAAAACCAATTAGACCATATCATTAGGGAGCGTGAAGCATTGAATAGAATGGAAGGAGACAAAATCCCAACGAAGTTGCCTGCAAGCGATCTAACTAACTTGCTTTTGAACCCTCGTGGTTTGTTGTTGACCACTGGTGGTTTGAACTACGAACTTTCTCTCGTCTGTGTGTGTCTGTGTGTGCGTGCGTGTCATTCTTTTTATAACCAAAAAACAAATATGAGAAAATACGTCATACCGGTTGCTTACGCTAAATAAATTAAAAAGCCTGTAAAAGTTAACAATTAGATGACGAAAATTCAGTTCCAGGAAATATTCATCTAGTTCTAAATATAAGAATTAATGAAGACTTTAGTTTGATTCTAAATATAATATTCTTTGGTCCTTAATGTAGAAGATAATTAAGGAGTTCATACTGGTCCTATATATAAAACCTATTTCACATGTTTATTAATTTTTTTGAAATTAACCCCATTGATATTCTCCTTGTAATAATCAAGTAGAAGAGAGAGAGAGAGGGAATTAAAAAAGATACTTAAAGTGTTTTAAAAAATACTCCTCCTGTCCTAAACATAAGACCCTTTTCATAGTGTAATTTATACTACGAAAGGGGTCTTATATTTAGGACCGGAGATATATCATATTAACTAATTTAACTAACATCTTTAATCTATTAAATTAGTTAATTAGGTCTTATATTAAGGACTGGAGTAGTATTTTAATCCATTTGTATCTGAAATTTAATTAGGTATTTAACTCCTACATTTTAAGTGATTATATATGAATTTTTATACTACCTCTGATTTTTCATATAAGAACTAGATAATTAATTTAAAAATATTAAAAAAATTAGTTAAATTAGTTATTTGTAATAAATAAGTATGTTTTTCTTAAAATGTCCTAATTAATCATATATGTTAAAAACTATTAACATATAGAATCACACCATATGAACTATTTTTTTTAAAAAATAAATAAATATAAAAGATAAAATAAACTAAGAACTTATATTTTATACAAAATTAAATATTAAACTTATTCTTATGTTACCAAGTAGTATTTCCAATAATTTGATCGCACATGCAGGATGAGTCTTTTTAAGGGTGAGAAAAGCCTCTTGTCCTTTTAAATGTGCAACTATTGGGTCATTGTTTTATGGGACCTGTGAAAGCGGCCGATCCACCAGAAGAAGGGATTGTGATGACGTCACCCATCGGCTCTTTCATTTTTTCATCCCCAACGATGAAATGATAATAATGATGGACCATGGATTTTCGTTGAAGAAAAATTTTGCGTGTGGAAATTCACACGTAGACATGTATATGCATCTGCGAATGTACATCCATGTGATGATTATGTTTATATAAAAAAGCAGCAAGTGTTGGAGCAGAATTCTGAAAAAAAAAAAAAAAACAAGGGTTATTGGTTAACCTGAAATGTTTTTTTTAATAACACTTAGTATTTTAAAATAAGTTTTAGTATATTTAGCACTTTGAAGTTTTATTTTTTCAATAGCATATAGTATCCTAAAGTAATTTTTGATACAATTTTATTCTTAAAACTATTTTTGAATGAATAGTTATTTTAGGATGCATAAAAAGTTATTTTAGGATATTTAATGTTATGAAAAAAATACCTTAGTATGTTAAATGAATAAAAAAAATTACTTTAAAATGTTAAGTTCTACTGAAAAAATATTTTAAGACCTAGATGCACTAAAATTATTTTAGTATAGTGAGTGTTTTTAGAAAAATATTTCAGGCTATTAAATCCTATTTAACCAGGAAAAGTTCATGAAAGTTACTCTTCCCACCGTGTTTGGCCCGCCCCCCCCCCAAAGGAGGCTCATCTCTGACCAAAAAGTGAATTTGCATCTGACCAAAAAGTGAATTTGCATTGTGAAACAATTAAGAATGGTTCTATCTATCTAGTGGACTCAAGATGAGAAGGCAGGAATTCGAGATATGTTAAGGCATCGTAATCCTATGGGGTAAGTCCCTAATAATGAAAAATGTGTGTTGAAGAGATCCATTAAGGAGCAATCCATAAAATTATTACGCAAAAGAAGAACCGCATGCAATTCTATCTAGTTGAAGATGAACAGCCCTTAGGTATAATGCAGACTCATCAGGTTCATGGATGATAATATATATATATATATAATATATATATAAACTTCCTAAAACTTTCTAAGAAAATAGATAAATTAAATTTCACTAGAATACTCAACTGGCAGGAGAGGTATGCTAGTTTAATTAGTGATTTCATGTTCGAGTCTTGACCACACAACTAAGGATAGTGCTGGCTAGTGTTTTTCTTTTTTTTAAATTTTAATTTTGATGGCGGGCACAAAACCTGTGATGTGGATTAAACTCCAAATCTAATATCACATATACACTATTAAACTCAATGGCCTTTATCGAGCTAGTTAGATATCTTTAAAACGGAGAGAAACCAAAATTAAAAGTCACATGTAGTACTTCTCAAATTTTTAACGTAAGACCTATTTAACTAATTTGATTAATTAAAAAGTTAGGTAAAGTAGTTAATTATAATAAATATGACATATTCTTCTTAAAACACTATTAAACTCAATGGCCTTTATCGAGCTAGTTAGATATTTTTAAAACGAAGAGAAACAAAAATTAAAAGTCACATGTAATACTCCTCAATTTTTTAATGTAAGACCTATTTAACTAACTTAATTACACTAAAAAAGTTAAGTAAAGTAGTTAATTATAAGAAATATGACACATTCTTCTTAAAACATTATAATCATCTTCTTTAATTTCCTTCCTCCCTCTCCTACTTGATTATAGTTGAAGGAGTATCAATAAGGTTAATTTATAAAAAAAATTGATAAAATATGAGAACTATTTCTGATATTTTAGGATCAAAATTAACTCAATAATCAGACCTTACATTAGGAACGTGAGAGTACAAAATTTTTGGCAAATTTTAGAGGCAAATTATAACACCCATATATAATATGGGAGGTTATGGTGGGTGCAATAGTCTCCTCCTTTGGCTATAATATGCAATTGCGTGAAATGCTTGTTGGGATAGTTTTTCTCTCATTTGTGGTCCTTATCAACATACCCTGTGTCCCATGAGTTTAAAGAGAGAAGAGTGGTCCATAGGTTAAGTGCACACCCATGATTAAGACTCTTTTTACTTGTCTTTTTTCTATAGATTCTTTTTCTCTCCTTCGTTTCTTCACTCATATAAAAATTGAAGAAGTTGCAGCATGGGACTCTGCACACCGTAAGAAAAGAGAGATGTAGTGTTAGCCCTACTTGATTGTGACTACCGACCACCTATGTGACTTTATTGGCACCATCATCAATCTCCCTAATGCCCCACTTGCTTCGTCATTTGCCAATATGCCCAATCCAATCATATCCCCTCTCTCTCTCTCTCTTTCATTTAAAATACCACCTCCATTTCTTAATATTAGAGTTAACTAGAGATTCAATTTAGTCTTAGATATAAAATCACATCTCACTTTGTTTCCAATACTTATTTATTTTGCCTTCAAGTAATCCTTATGATAATTATATGTTAAGAAGTTTTCTTTTAGTGATTCAAATGCATAAGATTAACAAGAGAATTATGGAAAAAAAATAATCATTTATTACAACTAACTTAATTAATTTTCTTAATATTTACAAATTAGTTATTCATCTCTTATATTAATTGGAGGCAATATAAAAATTAGATAACTAATTTATAGAGATTAAAAAATTACATTAATTATTTATAATATTACCTCTAGTTCTTAATATAATGACTAGTAGTGAGTTGAATTTTATCCTAATTATAAACCCTCAGTTCATTTTATCTCCTAAATTTATAAATTTTTGTTAGAATATCCCTGTTAATTATAAAAGGTTTCTACCAAGGAATCGTTTCAAATGTACATTATTAAGATAGTAATTCAGAAAAACCAACATACATTCTTTTACAACTAATTAATTTAACTAATTTATTTAATATTCTCAAATTAGTTATCCAGTTCTATTAAACGCCTAAGGTAGTAAATGGGTATTGGTTTGTGAAACTACATATCCTATTTGATTATTTGCATTAAAAACTACGTACTAGTATTGATGAAAACTTTTTTTTAATATGTACAATTAATAGGATTATTTGAGAAAATAATTATAAATATGTGAGAAAACTCACAATGTAAATTGACGTTTTATATTTAGAAATAGAACATACCCGTCAACTAATTCTTATATTTAAGATGGGAAGAAAGAAAGTAATCAATACCATATACATGCCCCTCTCGTTCTCTCTAACCCCACTATATATATACTGTCCCCTCCGTGGTCCATTCCTCTCCATCTGTATATATACTTCTGCTCTCTCTCTCTCTCTCTCTCTCTCTGTGCACAGTATATATCCTGGATCATAATATTTTTGAAATGGACACACCATCCATATATTCACTATACTCTTACTTCGTCTCTGCAATTCATGAGGTCTGCTATATATTTCTTGTACTATCTTGCCTTCTCTGGTGAAAATAAAGGAATGTAACTAAACATACAGGACCCTTTGAGCACAAAGCCTGTGACATATCCCAGTCACCTCAGTTTAATTTTTACACTCCAACGCACTTCCAATATTATATACCTCTACATATATACACAATTCCCTCTATCTGATCTCTAGGAATAAATGTATGTGTGCGCGTCTATATATATAAGAACACTGGTTGAAGAAGATGGACGGAGCTTGATGAATAATAGTTGAAGACTAAAACAGAGATGGCCAAATATATATGTGTGGGCCAAAAGAATGAATCATCTTGGAGTTGCATTAATCAGATAATGACATTATTGTTCCGTGAGAATTCACTGCTAGTGGGTACTCTGCACTGTATCATCATCTCATGCAGTTGTAGTGAGTGAAGAGTAGTGAATTAATGCGACGCCAACCACCCAAAACGCATATTCAAGTACCATTAATAAAAGTTGTGAGAACTACGTGTTTGTTGTATTTGCATCTCACTCTCAAAACACTATTATTATTATACTATCTCCGGTCCTTAATATAAAGCCTTATTTAATTTTTATTTTGATCTTAAATATAAGACTCAAATTCACGTTGTCTCTCATATTTATATTTTTTTCCCCCTAAAGTAGTCTTTCTAATAATAATAGTTCTAATCAATACACTTGATTAGTAAGGATATTTTAAGAAAGAAAAATACTTATTTATGACAAATAACTAACTCAACTTACTTCTTTAATCTCCTCAGATTAGTCAACTGGCTCTTATAATTAGAACTAGAGGTAGTATTAGCTTTTGTTTGAATAGTGCACATGGCTGGTGCCTCAAGCTAATCAAAATTAGCTTTGTAGTCTTACTAGCATGTAAGTAGGAGATCACGGATTCAATTTTGCTTGTAACATTAAATCGTTAGTGACTGCCCCTTAAATCAAAAAGCGAATTAATGAGATAGACTGGCATGAGGTTATAAAAAAGATTGCTCTACTGGAAAGTTTCCGTGTGACTAGTGACAAGGCTGAAATAATGTGATGTGAACACTTTTTAAGAATTACAGATGCAGGGCAATTACCTTGTACCTTAGTAGCATGAGAGCTTGTGAGAAGTCACAAGTATGATCTTATTCATAACTTCAGTTCATAAGCGCTGGCCTTTCAATTTAAAAAAGAATTAGTAAGGCAATTAAGCACTGACTTGAGGTTATAAAAATGAATGAGTGTATAGCCTCACACTCAAATAGGACTTTCTATATCACTATAAGTTATAAAATTCTGGAGTGTGAATGTGAACATTTTTCAGAAGTAGAGAGCCATGCCAATTTCCTGATTGTCTGATGGCATGAAAGTTCTTTTATAAGTGAGAGATATATTACGAGTTTGATCTCACTCATAATTTCATATATATCATTAATATATGTCATTTAATTAAAAAAATAGATGAGTAGAGCATTTGATCTAAGATTATATCAAAAAAAAAGAAAAAGAAAAAAAATATACTCGCAAGCTCTCACTTATTAAAGAACGGTTATATGCCATTGGACTAGAAAGAAACACGATGTGAAAATTGATATGATCTGTCTCAGCCTTGGAGGAACACGAGAGGAACGAGGAAGATGAAGTAGAAGTAAAAGAAGGGAATCAAGTGAAAGAGATGTGCTATGCGTGAGAGATGGAAAGGGGGGGGGGTCGTGGGGACCTATGATAATGAGTAGTAGGGTGGGGCCCAGGGTATGCCAAAAAGGGCGGAACAGCATCAACGTCAAGAGGGATAAGAGAAGGACCTTCATTCCCAAAATGGAAAGTGGCTTTAAAGAGAGGCCTTTGGATGGATGGAGTGACCTCCAACCCCAACCCAACCATGAACAAACATTGAACAACATCCGCATCACATCACATCAACACTTCGTTCAAATACGAAACGTTTTCTTTTGGCGCTATTTAGCAGACCACCACGTCCATCACAAGTCCTCACTGGCGTCTGGCGGTGCCTCTTCCCCACACGCTTTTCTCAGCTCCAGCCCCAACGTTCATCTTCTCTGTTTTGTTTTCAAATCCTCCGCTTGTCATGTTTATACAACAGATGAAAGAAATTTCTTGGTTTTATCTATAAGACAGGGAAAAAATTTATGTGAATATACGATTTTATCATTCATTTCTCATTAGGTTGATTTTATTTTCATTGGATATTTAATTTAATTTGACCCTATAATAGTTGTACATGTTAAATGTTTCATTAAATAGTAGCTTTAATTAGTAAGGATATTTTAGAGAGGACAAAACATATTTATTACAAGATAACTAACTTAACCAATTTCTTTAATTTTCTCAAATTAATCAACTACATCTTATAATAAGAACCGAAAGTAGTATTAAATAGGGATAAAACTAAAAAGTTGTTGAATTTTAATGCACATAGTTAATGTAGTTTAAGGTTTTTCTTGGTTTATGTGAAATATATTGCAAGTGACTTATAAATACTACCTCCACTCTTTAATATAAAAGCTAGTTTGACTTTTAATTTGGTTCTAAATATAAGATCCCAATCTACTTTGTTTCTTATATTTATTCATTCTTTCCAAAGTAGTCCTTATAGTAGTCGATGCCTCTTGCTTCCTTCAAACTTAGAAAGAAAGAGAGAAGCTAGGTCTATATATACTCATTCCGATCTTAAATGTAGGACTCAATTGATAAATTTTAATTATAAATACAAAATCTTAATCCACATTATCTTTTAAATTTAAAATTTTTTGCCTTATATTATCAATATTAGAAAAAGAGAATTGTCATTAATGGTAGTTCTAGCTATTACACACGGTTAGCTAGGGTATTCTAGGAAAGATAATATCTATTTATTACAAATAACTAACTTAACAGACTTTCTTAATCTACTCAAATTAATCAACTAGCTTTTATATTAAGGAGTGGGAGTAGTAGAACAAGAGGATTATATAATTATATTTTGAATCAAGGCAGTTAATATCTAGTTGAGATAATACTTTAAGAATCTAATTGTAACTAAATCACAATCAAAATAATATAATTTAATTAAGATATTGAAAAATATTCATATATAATCCTAAAAAAGCATTATTACACACACAAAAAGATTATTAATTAATTCTCATGAAGCTAACAAATTACTACCTCTAGTCTTAAATATAAGACCCCAATCCATTTTGTCTCTCATATTTATATATATTTTTTCAAAATAATCTTCCTAACAATAGTAGTTATAGCCAATACACTTAATTAGCAAGGATAGTTTAAGAAAAACAATATATATTTATTACAAATAAGTAACTTAATTTTTTTTTCTAATCTCTTCAAATTAGTTAACTAACTCTTATAATTAGGATCACAAGTAGTAGTAGTACTATTATTGGATTGGGCTGAGTCAGATCACGAGTCTGAGATTTTCTTATCAGTACCGTGAAAATGGGGCCTCCGAATGGATGGGAGAGTCAGACGATGTCGTTTGGGTAATAATTAGCCACACACCAGTGCAATTTTTTTTTTTTGGTGTGGACTGAAACAGTGCAAATTGACATAGCTTCTTTTTGTTCCTACGAATCCACTCATTTTTTTTCCCACATCATAAGCATTGTGGTCTTGAGAGATTTTATATTATATACTGATAAATTGATTATGGTTATATATATAAAAGGTTAATTTTACCGGTGCATTGTGTTGAGAGGTGGATTAATAATAGGAAAACTGAACTTATCGGTGTTTATAATCTTACTTAATTTTTAATTATGTCTCTACAGTTATTTTATTAAGTCCCTGCAGTTTTCTCCATTATATCCATATTTAATTGAGACCTACTACGTACGGATACATACATACGCTGGTCCTTCAATTTAATGAACGTAACTATCATGCATAAGTATCTTTATTTTTTTAAAATTTTAATTAATTCAATAATTTATCCGGAAGCCCTTAATTAATTAGCCACCCAAGTTAGTGAAGCCAGCAGCTAACTGGGCTCACATTCATCTTATCATCGTTATCTTCGTCATGTCGATGGAGCATCATAGTGGGGGACAAATCTTTCTAGGAGCTTTTTAAGGTCGAACAAAGTAGTTGATATGAGCATGGATCGATGTGAAGAACATTATATGTATGTGTATGTGTGTGACTATTAATGAAGCTGAGGAATGTCATAGACTTGTCTATATCAATAATGTGTGTGTGTGTGTGTGTGTTTGCATGTGGGTAAAATTTATTAAGAGAGCTGGTTGGGTCTGGGAACAAGTCCTTGTTAATTATTTAGCCCACCACATGTTACATGCACGCATGCGTCTCCATCTTTTTATCGAATTTCTTCTTTGTCTCTTCATTCTCTTGCGTTCCCATATGCCATTCAATGCCCCTTACTTCCTTCAAACTTAGAAAGAAAGAGAGAAGCTAGGTCCATATATACTCATTCTGATCTTAAATATAAGACTCAATTAATAAATTTTAATTATAAATATAAAATCTTAATCTACATTATGTTTTAAATTTAAAATTTTTTACCTTATATTATCAATATTAGAAAAAGAGAATTGTCACTAATGAAGGTAATTTCAATGGAAATAATTGAATGGATTTTTAGAAAAGTTAGCACTTTTATTCAAATAATTGATTTAACTAATTTTTTAAATTTCTAAAAATCATTTATTTAACTCCTACATTTTGTTGTTCACACTCTAAAAAGACCAAATTTGATCAACTGTACAAGGCTGCTGACTTTTATTCCAGACATCCAAAATAGTCAAAATCATGGTTTTAAAAATCAGACTAGACCAGGCGGACCTATTTAGGCTAGAAAACGGCGAGCTACTTGCCTGATCCGATTCTTCACTAAACTGGAAAATTTCTTACTTGGAATGAACCGGATTGACCTGGGCATAACGTGGATAACCTGCTAGGTTGGTTGGGTCATCTGGGTTACTTTTTCTTGTTTTCCAATTGTGACTCAACGCCATTTTAAGAGGACAAAAGGAAAGCTTTAAGAAGGGTGAAGACAAGATGAAGGAAGAAACATGCTAAGAAAGAACAAAACTTAAGAAAGAAAAAAAAGTAGAAGAGAAAAAAACAAATTACTCCTTCCGTCCTTAATATAAAATCCATTAACTAATTTGATTAGATTAAAGAAGTAAAGTAAGTTAGTTAATTATAAGAAAAGTGACATATTTTTTCTAAAACACTATAATTATCTTCTTTAATACCATTTCCATTTTCTACTTGATTATGGTTGAGAGAGTATCCATAAGGGTAATTCAGAGAAAATTGATAAATATGATAAATGAGTCTTATATTTAGGATCAAAATCAACTCAAAAATTGAGTCTTACATTAAAGACCGAAGGAGTACCTAATAGGATGTAGTAATGAATAGACAGGAATAGGGAAAATAAAAAACAAGAAGAAGAAAGCATGCAGAACAGAAGAGACGAGTTAAAAAAAAAAAAAAAACTGGGCGACGAAAGTTGAAATTGCAAATGAAGAGGAGGCCTGAAGAAAGAAGGAAAGAATGCTTGAGTGGTGAGAAGGAAAACTATCTCGTCAGTCAAATCTTATTATTGCTCCACCTTCGAAAAAGTAATAGAAAAATCTCTAAAAAAACAAATGCAGATTCCCATGCGCCAAACAACCAATTTACAATGGCTTTTTTGATAGATTAGGTACATGCTCAGGGATGCCAATTGCCAAGAGATTGAAACATGAGATAAAAGAAGTTGAAAATATTTGTCTTTTTTAATATAGTTATACAATACCACTTATTATTATTATTATTAAAAATTTATTTTGTATGTTATAATTCTTTATCTTATCATTTTATCTAAAATATTTATAATATAATGAAAAATTATATTATTTTAATGGTGACCGGTCTAACTCTGAGTTGACCCCTTAGTTGAACCATTGACTCTTGAACTATTATTTTAACTGCTTCAACAACCAGTTTGGTTTTTAATACCGTAGTCAAAATTTTATACTGCCTATTGTTTTTTTTTAATGCTATAATGAATGTTTATGGTCATTTTATTTGGAAAAAGGGGATCTTGAGATTCTTCTTCTTTAAAATTATGATAACCTAAAAATGGATTAATTCAAACTGTAGTTTGGACCTAGGCATTTTTTTTTATGGATTACTTAAAGCCTAATTAATAAATCACCTTTTTTTTTTGGGGCATCAAATCACGTTGTTTATTAATGCTTAACTAATTCGTATTATGTGGTGACCTTAATGTATGCAAGAGAAAGATGAAAAAATAATGTGGACTAATACAAGTAGTGATACTAATGAAAAATAAACTATATATTTTACTTGACCTAGTTGTCATTGTTTTTTTTTTGTTTCTTTTAATTTTCTATCGTTTTATTATTTTCTTCTTCTTTCTTCTCAAGAATAATTAATAAAAATTACTGTTATTTGGACCTTACCATCATGTGAGGACAACGAGATTGAGCTTGCACAAATAATGTACAGTCAAAATTAAACTTATACAGTAGTGGCTCAAATAGAATTATTTCTAATGAGAGAATACTTATACTTAATAACAAAAAAAAAAAAAAACTAGACTTACAAATGTTTGGTTCGAGGAAAAGCGTTTCATAACAAGAATTATGACATGCATCTTGCTTCTTTTCCTTCCAAGTACGTCATCAACCCCCCCCCCCCAAAAAAAAAAAAAAAACTCTTCCTTACTTGTTCCAGACACGGACTTGGTTTCCTCAATACTATTCACCAGTGGTGATGATCGCTTGCGACCTTTGTTCAAAGGCTGAGTCTGGTAATCCAATAATAAAGGTAAAAAGCAAATGAAAACTGAACCAAACATTCGATTGGACAGCATTGGCCCAATGAATTATCTTCTCGCGCCACGGACTACATTTTGTGCTTTTTTTTTTTCTTTTTTATGCATCGTCAAATTATCTACTATCTCTGATCTTTTAATATAAGAACTAGTTGAATAATTTGAGTAGACTAAAAAATTTAATTAAGTTAGTTAATTCTAATAAATAGGTACTGTCTTTCCTAAAATATTCTTCCTAACCAAGTATCATTCGATGAAACATTTGATGTGTGTAATTACTACAATGAATACTTTAAGAAAAATAGATAAATATGAAAGATAAAGTGGATTGGATCTTATATTTAGAATAAATTAAAAGTCAAATTAACTCTTATATTAAAGACTCAATGTAGTATCTATTATTGAGTTTGATTCAAATATTGTCAGGTCTAATTAGAAGTATTTTTTTTCATCAACACAAGTTCGAACCCACACTCTTGCCAATTAAAAAGAATCACAATCCTTCTTCTTGACCTAATCACTACTGGTTAAGTTGACTTCATTTTTCAAACAAAAGATTTAGGAAAACGACAATAAAATAATACTTCAATTTAAAAAATTCTAAATAGTCACCTCAATAAGAAAAATTTTGTTTTAGTCACATGACTAAATAGCAATTTTTAAATTTACTAAAATAACTGTATTGCCTTGTATCATTTGTGCTTATTCTGTAGAAATACTTTGAAAACAGGTTGTTCATTGTGTTGCTGAACTCCTTAATACTGCTACATTACTTGTTATCACTGTTATAGAAGTTGAATTTTTTTTTTTAATTTATTAGGCACGTAGAAATCTCTCGAAGTCAAAATACTTCTCATATCATATGACGTTGTTGGTATTAGAGTTATTAATATCGTTATACGAGTTGCTAACCGTGTTATTGAAATTGAAAAACATAACAGAATTTGTTTTAATAGCATACATAAATGGTATAATTAAATGTATAGATGATTATTTGGCTGTCACTTGCATATCACAAAGTTTTTGAGAGATTAGTTACTGAATAATAAATTGAAAATTTTTTAGCTTTTGTAACATGGTTGACAAGTCATGTAATGGTATTAAGAAGTTTGACAACACAATTAGCAACTTGTTGTAGAAATATTTTCATTAAATAAGAACAAATGACATGAGGACAATATGGTTTAGCAATTCAAGCTTGCCTCAAAGCCTTAACCATGTATTAGTTTGTATTATGAAATCTTAATCTGTTAAAAGAATATGTTTAAATTAACTAAATTGTCACAGGCTTTTTGGACCTCCCATCCCATCCTTCCCTTTATTTTTATGCAGAAGGATAAGATCACATGAAACATATATGATTAATATGTCAGAACGTAGAAAAATAAGACTACGGCAGAAAGAAAGGAATTGACAATTTGCAAGTCCTTGTGCCGGAGAAGCAACCTAAAGAAATTTTATGTTACAAAAACTTTATTTGAAATTCCTTCTAAATAGTTTTTTTATCATAATTTATAAAAAAAAATTAAAGTATAATTTTAACAATAAAATTTTTTATTATGAAAATATAGCATCATTAAGTTTAAGGACACAAAATCAAACATAATTTTTAAAAAAATAGGGCAACTTTAACGCTCTCGTATTTAGGGGTGTTCAAAGCCGGGCCGTCCCGGTCGACCCGTTCCGGTCCCGGTCTTATTGGGACGGGACGGATCCGTCCCGAAATTTTTCGGGACGGGACAAACCGGGACGGGACAAAAAGGGACCGGGACGGGACGGGACACGGGACGGGGTCGTCCCGTCCCGGTCCCGTCCCGGTTCCTTTTTTTTAAAAAAAAAATTTAATTTTTTTAATTTTTTATATAATATCATTTTTTTCATATTTTTTTAAGATTTGAGACTATTGTATGGAACTATGGATATATTTATTTAGAGTTTTTATATTTGTTAATGATTTGAGATTATTGATTATTAGAATTTTTAGCAAGTTTTTATTGTGTTAAAAGTTTTTGTTTAGAGTTTTTAATAACTATTATATGTAATATTTTGAGCTTTTGTTTAAGAGTGCCCAAACAAATAAAAGAGATGTTTTTATAAGATTTAATCTCAAAAAAATATAATTAAAAAAATTAGATTTTTTTTTAAAAAATTAAAAAAAAATTTTAAAAAAATAAAAAAAATTATTTCGGGACGTCCCGGTCCCGTCCCGGATCCGTCCCATCCCGACCGGGACTGGGACAACCCCGGGACGGGCCGGGACACGGGACAGATTTTCTGTCCCGTTACTATTCATCGGGACGGAACCGGGACGGGCCTGTCCCGGTCCCGATCCGTCCCGTGAACACCCCTACTCGTATTCTCTTAAAAGATATAAATGCCATCTCTACTTTAGGTGGGCCCACGGGTTCTCCCTCTTTTCTCTCACCTTATCAGCCTTCTTCCTCTTTAATTTTTTTTTAAAAACTCTCTCCCAAGACCTCACCATCTCCCCCCCCAATTTTCTTCTCAAACTCTCTCTCCTCAGTTTTCTCTGTCTTTCTTTATCATCAGTCTTCTTCCTCTTCATCTTTTTTTTTTTCATTACTCCTCCCTCTCTCTTCCAACTCCCTCTATCCTTGCACTTTTCCATCTCTCTACTCCTTGGTTTCTTTCTTTTTTTTTTTTTTTTAAATAACTACAAATGTGTCACAATATTTAGAGATTGGTGACACTCCATTGGCAGTCGATCGGCGCTTCACTAGGAAAAGAGGTGGTGAAACAAGGGACAAAAATTGAGAAAGTGGCAATGACATATGGGATCTCCCAAACAGCATGGATGTTGGAGATGAGGTTGAGCTAGCAGGGAAATGATGACAAAAAAAGAAATAATTATTGGATCCAGAGGTAGGATTCAAGAATTTGTTATCATTCTTGCATGAAGCGTGATGGTCGGTAGATGAAGAATTATAGGATTGAGAATTAACAATCAAAATTCTCATCTAGCGAGGTGTGTGAGCGACGAAAGACACCTTTCGCTTACAATTCTTCCCATATTTACAAACCTAAGTTATGTACCTAGCAGGGTAAAGCCAACAATAGAACATGCCATGTGCAAACTCGTAGATATCAACATGGCGGCATAGATCAGGACTAAAAAGTTTGCATATGTCTATGTCTATGACTTACCACATCTCTCTATTTTTAACTTTTAGATTTACAGCTTTTATCTTTGTGAACTAACAATGCAGCTTGATGTTGAATGCACCCACCACACACGGGAAGTTAATAAGTAGAGTTTGAGAAAAAATGATGATGAGGAGTTTATGTTAACAAGGAAGTAAAAGCGTTCAAGTTTCATTTCCTATGTGTTGTTCATAAAGATTGTGTATTTAAGTATTTGCTCACCTATTTGGTTACTTAAAGGAGAATCAATGTCTTACATTATGGTAGTTTATTTGGGGTTGATAAACAGAGCATTTTGGACGAAATGAAAAGATAAGAGAGAGAAAGATGAGTGGCTTCACGCATGTTGACGTTGGTGGAAGAGAGGGATGAGGTAAAACTTTGTGGGACCTATGAAAAGTGAGTTGGAGCATTTATATTGGAGAGCATGTATGATATGGACGTCAGGTGGGACCCATAAAATTAAAAGTAATGGACATTGGTGCTAGATAAAGGTTGTATTATTTTTGCCCCATTTAAAAAAGAATTATGTATAGTTTTGCACCCTTCAAAATCTAGTTGTGCTAGATGCTCATGATAAAAAATTTTATTGTTAAAATTGCATTTTAAGCCCTTACAGAATACTAGGTAAGTTTGCAAGGAAAATTATATCTCAATTTACGTGAAATGTGTTTATAAACATTTAAATAAGCCTATCCAAATAATGTCTTATAGTGTTTTACCATCTCTGCTCCTTTTATAAGACAATGTTCTTTTTGAATAATACAAAGGAAAATGGCAAGAGCAAAAGTTACATGCTAACTTCCCTCATAAACCTCCACCTCTTGCCAAATAGGTCAAGGGTAATCAAGAATATAAAGAGTGTCTTTCATACTATGGGAAAACTTAGTTAATTAACAGAAGTAAAGTCTTGTCCATACGTGTGTCTAATTAAAAATTGGTAATATCTATGGACAGCTAACCTAACAACATTTATAATATTTTTAAGGCTAATTGATACTATCTCCTGTCCTAAATATAAAAGCTAGTAGATTAATTTAAGAAGATTAAGGAAATAAGTTAAATTAGTTATTTGTAATAAACAGGTATTGTCTTTACTAAAATATCTTTGCTAATCAAGTATATTGGTTATAGCTACTACTATTAGAAGGATTATCTTGAAAAAATAGATAAATATGATAGACAAAATGAATTGGAGTCTTATATTTAAAACTAAAATAAAAATTAAATAGGGTCTTATATTAAAGATCAGAGGTAGTATTGCAATCTTTAGAAAGCAAGTTAATAGCTTTTACACAATCGTAGAACATAATGACATTTTTATAACCTTAGACCATCATAATTGGAGACCATTTAAAATTCCAAGCAATTCAGCGATAGCTAGAGGGCGTTGACGTGTGTTATTTTGGTCTCATTTATAAAAAAATAGTAACCCTTTGTTTGAAGAACTTATTCAAATTTTCTTTTTATGTATTCATTAAAATTGAAATTTGTGGTCACCTTATGCCCATTGAAAATCCATGTTATGGACTTAAGCCCATTTAAGATCGTTAGCAATTAGTGAACATCTCTATTAATTATTCTGCTAATTATTTCTTAACTATGTATATATCTTGTATATCTAAGATATTTAGATTAGATATGATAATGTAGATGCTAGGTTTAGGTTTAGTTCAATTCCTGCCTGCGTTTCTTACTCTCATTTATTTTTGACATAATATAACATGATGATTCAAGAAATAACACAATCAAAGGTATAGTTCGCCTCTGTTCCCTACATGGCATCAAAGTAGGGATCAAAATCCTACCTTCTCCATGACACACTTACCTTATTCAATCATCTTCAACGTTCGAAGACCCAGGTTCATAATTAAGTCCATAGGTGTTCAAAAATTACAAATTAGGACCTGTTAAAAAGCTTCAGAAGTTTACTTTCTACTGCAAAATGAAGCACTCAAAAAAGCTCATGGATCTTATTTAAAACCATATAGTGATTTTCACAACTACATACTTTACTTTTGTTTTCATTGTCTTTGAATCCTGGTGAAATGTCCATACAGATCTCTTCCTTGAGATCACCATTGAGAGAGGCACTTTTCATATCAAGTTGATGTAATGACCAATCAAGGTTAGCTACTAGTGATAGGAGTACCTTAATGGTATTGAACTTTGCCATTGGGGTAAAAGTTTCCTGATAGTCAATTCTATATTGCTTAGTGAATCTTCTAGCTGCCAATCTAGCCTTGTATATGTTTATTGTTCTATCAGGATTATATTTCTTAGTTATTACCCATTTACATCCTACCATAGATTTAATTTTTAGATGTTTGATTAACTCTCATGTGCCATTCTTTATTAGTGCATTCATTTCTTTATTAATGGCATTCCTCTACTAAAAAATTTCTATATTAACAATTACTGAAATATCATCATTTGAGATTCTAGCTGAAAAGCCTTTAAAGGAGGATATAATCATTCATCATATACAAAATTAGTAGTAAGATGCTTGATAGTACAAGGTCTTACCCCTTTTTGCAAGGCAATAGTGGATCAAGGTCATCATGTGCAGGATTTGAGGGTGGGTTAGATTAGTTAGTGTAAAGTATTTGATTTTTCATCTCTTGATTCTTATTCTGGTACTGTAATAGTAGTTGGTTGTCATTCTCTCATATTATGATTTTGATCCTCAAGTGTCTCATTAATATTTAACTCATTTTTCCCATTAGTAGCAATCTGTTTTGGGTTAATTTCTTAAGTTTAGTGAGTGGTTAAAAGTATGATGGCTCGACCTAATGATTGACTGGTGGTAAATGGGTTGTTATAGTAACCTCATCAAATGGTCATTTGTAATTATAATTGCTAATATTCTCTCCTTGAATGAATGAGCAATTGGGGAATATAGTATTGCTTCTCATCAAAAGTAATATTATAAGACATAAAATATTTGTGTGTAGCGAGATGATAGCTCTTATTGAGTAAGAGAGTAACAACAAAACATACTTTAAGGCTTAGACCAAGCTTAGAGTTATGAGGCTCTACACCCATGTGTTCTAAGTGGTTAATCATTAAAGATTTGGATGCTTAGATAAATCTCAAGAACTTGTTAATGAGTTTTAAACTTTAAGTTTGTAGAGGGTGTTTGATTAATAAGGGAGGTAGAAGTAAGAATAGCATTGCCCCATAAAAAACTAGGAGCATTGGTAGCAAGTAACAATGATCTTGTCATATCTAGATTGTGTCAATTCTTACATTCTAAACTCCCATTTTGTTGAGAAGTATATGGGCAAGAACTTTGGAGATGTATACCATGAGTGGTGAGATAATTTTCAAAAATTGTACCAAAGTATTTTTAGTATTATCTGTCCTTAAAACTTTTATATTGGCCTGAAATTGGTTCCTAATGGTTGCATGATATTATTGAAAAACAATAGGTACTTCAGATTTCTCTTTAAGGTAAAACCATGTCAAATGTGTATGGTCATCTATGAAAATAACAAACCACCTTGCCCCATTAACACTTTTAACCCTTGATGGTGTCCAAACGTCACTATGGATTAAGTTGAAAGGGTTTGACATTTCATAGTGTTTAGTGGGATAGATATTGTGAGTATGTTTGACAAGGGAGTAGATTTTACAAGAAAACTAGGAAAGATCTTTGACAAGGGAGTAGATTTCACAAGAAAACTGGGAAAGATCTTTAAAAGAATCACTAGAAAAAATACTTGCTATACATGCTTGCTTAACTGCAACTTTTTGTCTTTGAAAATAATAAAAGATATCCTATACGTTCACTTCAGCCAATCGTCTTTTTCGACGTCATATCCTATAAAACATAATCGCATGACCAAAAGTTAACATTAATGTCATTAAAGTCAGTTAGCTTACTAACTAAAATAAAATTACAGGCCAATTGGGGTGTATATATATGGCATATTCTCCAATCTAATAGTATGTGAAAGAACAACCATGCCAATTTGTATAATATCTACACTTGAGGTGTTTAGTAACTTTTATCACCTACTTTTTTTGGGTAAGGTCTGAGATCTACAAACAGAGAGATATCACCTAACATGTGATCTGTTATCCTTGAATTGACTATCCACATATTTGGATTTTGTTGATAGTAGAGCAAGCAATTGATATCTTATCTGATTTAGTGGCAACTAAACCATCGACAGAACTTTCTCTAAGTATTATGTCTGTCTCATGAGACTTGAGAGTCCTTTATAACTAATCAAGCTATTCTTTGAGTTGTTGGAAGTTAAGTTTTGGTTCTTCATCAGTAATAACTACATAACCTTTACCTTCCTTCTTACCCTTCTATTTATCTTTGCTGGGTTTGTCATGAGTTTTCTAGCAAGTATCCTTTATGTGTCCCTGCTTGTTGCAACGGTCACAGAATGGATGATTGCCTTTTTTGTCCTTTGAACCTCGACCTACCTTCGTGACTGATGATGCTTGGAGTATGATCTCGTGTTCAGTTGTGCGAATTGATTTTTTGCATTGTGACTAGAAATTGTGATGTGAGATGAGAATAAAAACGCACAATTTTGTGTGATTGAAATAACACAAATTATGAGGCTCTTATGATCAAACATGAGTTCATGAAACCATGAAGAAAATAGGAGGAAAGAATTAGCTGAGTAATTAAGGCTTAGCTTCAAAACTTTATTGATGTATTTACATGATACATATAGTGAAAATAAAGGATAAAGCCTAAAGATAAAACGTAATATCTTAAAATTGAAATTTAACTTAAATCAAGATAAAAACAAATCCTATTTAACCTAAGTAATTCTAATTTAAATTATACATAAAACAATTAATAAAGCACAAAAAATTTGACTAATTGGGCCCTCCCAAATGGGTTTAGGCCTTCATCCTTCAACACTTATTATCAGTTACCTCCAACCACATCATCAAAATCAAAAAAAGTAATTAAGTCATTGACTTTGTCTAGAAATAAAAAAATTTCCAAATTTACCCATATCTGATACCGCAATTTACATACTAAGAGTCATAGAATTTGTAATTAATGAGATTTTAAATTGGGGCAATCTTTAAAAAAATTTAATTAGTACCCCATTGGTGACTTATAATAATAACCATTTATTTCTTTTGGTAGTTGCTTTATAATTAAGACTAGAGATAATATAATATTATCAATGCATGTATGGTGGTGGCTAGTGAAATCAGTAATTGATCTTTGCATATTAAGCATCTAGATGTCTACTACCTATTGCACTACTGGTAGAAGTGTTGCCCCTGACCCCTGCCAGTAACCTTAGGAGTCTTAGAGTGAAGTTCACAAACATTGTGGCATTTGTGATAATGTTGTATTCCCATTCAAGTTTTCGACAACATTGCCATCCATGTTTCTCTAAAGTTTAAAGTTTCAATTCTACCCGACAATCACCTTCAGTCTGATTGCTGAAAAAGACCAATGAGTTAATACACACACACGCTTGTGCGAACACACCTTGCTTCTCTCAAGCGGTCAAGTTTTGTCCATAGTTTCATTTTTTTTCTAAGTTGATCAAACCAAAACTAAGGTCACAAGTAGGGAAAATGGAGAAAGAATCATAAGCAAAGCACTTTCTGGTTAGGATTAGAAGTGCCATATCATTTAGATTTTACTTTTATGTGTTTCATAGCGAATGATAGACCTGCAAAGTTAGTTGGTGTTAGAGAGTAATCATGTCATGTGATCATTTCATAAGACAGGATTGGTTATTGTTGTTTTTTCTTTCTCTGGTTCTTTTTTCCCTTTTCTTTCTCTTGTTTATATAGTTTTGTTTTTCTAGTTAATTCAAGAAGCTTTATTTTCAAGAGAAATCCCCTGTCTTCTCCCTCTTCCAAATTTGTTCTCTCCAACTTATGTCTAATTTTATTCTTAGAGAATCTGGAGGGTACCAAATGTTCCATTTTTCATAACAAGGCTAGCTATTTTTCTAGTGTATGCCAATTCACTTTGTCTTACTATCTTCAATAACATGGGAAGGGAGTCAAATGAGAAACAACAAAAGTCATAGAAGCAGCTCAAAGTGATACAAGGTTGTCAATACAAAGACAAAAATGATACAAACACAAGCATAACGAAGCTTTGATCATAATGTAAATTTAAATGATGTGTAGTACCTTGAAGAACTCCTTGAGTGAGCTAAGGAAGCAAAATCCTTGTCCTGGTGACTTAAATACTATCCATTTACAAAGAAACCTTTGTGTTGTTAAGACAAATTTTGTTAAACAACTTTTAGGAAAGGTGTGAAAAAGACAAACTAGAATTAGACAAAGGGTCTAAAAGAGTGGAAACTTATAACACTGATGGATAAGTGAAGTAAGTAAGGTAAGGAAAAATGGATAATGTATGAAGAGTGAAGGAAGTGACTGAGACAAAAAGATGAGAGAAAATGCACAGGGAATCATTCCAGAGCAGAAACAGCCTAGTTTTTGGGATCTAACCTTGCCTTCCCATTTCAGGTTTAAAGGCACTATAAATAGTTTTATAAAATGGAATAAACAATGCCAGAAAACCCAAAAGAAAAAACAAGAAAGGAACGAGTAACGAGAAAAGGGACGAAGTAAAGTCACTTTTTTTGAACTCTGTTAAAGTGATTAAAAAAATTGAAAGAAAGAAGAAAAGAGAGAGAGAGTGGGTGGCTCGTGGTTGATGTCCCTACAATATCAAATTTAGAGGTGAAAAAGAAGTGTTAATGGTGGAGGCAAGTGAGAATAGTTATGGAGTTGTCTTCTTTGTCTTGAGTAAAAGTAAGCATTACATCCCAAGTAGCAGACATCCCGCATTCTTTTATATGTTATTGGTGTCACCTCAAAAACAAATTGAAATTTTAAGAACCCTACAAGTTGATGCTTCAATTTTAAGGTAAAGTTGATTAGGTCTTATTTCTCAGGTACATTCAATACCCAAACCTTATTTATTAGGGTATTGGATGTACCATAAATAAGATTAGGATATTGAATGCACAAAAAAATAGGATATATGATGCATCATAAATAAGATTAGGATATTGAATACATTTGAAAAATAAGATCAGATTGTTGGGTGCTACTTTAAGATTAATTTTACATTAGATTGGTTTTATTTTTTCAATTTACAAGCTATCTTTTCACAATTTCACTCTTATAAATTAATATAACATCATTAGTTTCATTGACAAAAAAATACCAACAAAATTTTAAAATTGATTTCAAATAAGGTGATTAAAAATATTATTTAAGGGTATTGGATGTACCATAACACAAAAAAATAGGATATATGATGCATCATAAATAAGATTAGGATATTGAATACATTTGAAAAATAAGATCAGATTGTTGGGTGCTACTTTAAGATTAATTTTACATTAGATTGGTTTTATTTTTTCAATTTACAAGCTATCTTTTCACAATTTCACTCTTATAAATATAATATTAACATCATTAGTTTCATTGACAAAAAAATACCAACAATAAAATTTTAAATATTGAAAAAAATCTCAAATACTAACATGTCAAGATTAAGTTTAGGTTAATAAATTCTTTAGTTTTTAAAATTTGACCTCATTTTAGTTTGATAAAGTGTATCCATCACCCTTATCTTATTTTCATAGTGTATCTAGAATCCTAATTTTTTATGGTACATCTAGCATTTTGATCCTATTATTCTAATTCGTCCAGCATCCTAATGCATTCAGTGCTAGATGCACTAAAAATAAGATTAAGGTACTAGCTATATTAGGAAAATAAGATCAGGGTACTAGATGTATCTTTATCTTTTTGTTTTTTATTCTTGAAATTTGAAACCAATAGTTTTAGTCTATGAATCCTTATT
The DNA here is from genome assembly GCF_004799145.2 of Neltuma alba. Classification (NCBI taxonomy): domain Eukaryota; kingdom Viridiplantae; phylum Streptophyta; class Magnoliopsida; order Fabales; family Fabaceae; genus Neltuma; species Neltuma alba. Next base: position 41,500 of record NW_021637053.1, read on the forward strand.
TCAGGGACAAAAATTTTTAGACAGATCAAAATAAGATCAAGTTTCAGGGATAAAAACCACTAGTTTCAAATTTTGACAGATTAAAATTAAAATGAGGTCAAATTTTAGGGACTAAAGGTGGTATTAATTCTTTCATCTTTTAAGATAACATTGATTGGAACAAAAGATTATCATTTGATACTAACATTGTTAGGATTATATAGTTGAAAAAAGAAATTTATAAAATTAAGAGAACAAGCCAAAGCCTTGTAAAATACTTTGTGCTGACAAGAATAATGTCGTTTTTTATATGTAAGAGGATTATTTAAATTATAAGAGGGAATATCTCTTCCGTAATTAATGACTTTAAATAGAAGTGATGTTATAAAAACATAATTGATACTTCATCAAGGATAATCTGTCTCTTTTAGAATATGACTTATAATAAAGGTTCAGAGAGAATATACAAAATAGAAGAGAATCAATAAAACATTACAAAATTTTATAAAATTTTTTATTTCATGTGGGAAGAGAATTAATGAAAAGTGAGGGTGCATCTAACAGCTGAAATAGAAGGAAAATTTTAACTAATTCATATTTTAGATTTATTTTCATTTCCATGGTTCTTTCTCACTTTGTTTGTTAATACTTAATGGAAAATAAAGAATTGATAGCAAGTCATTTAAAAAATTTATTGAGAAAATATAAAAAAATATTTAATATTTATCAATCTTTAAAATTTATATTAAAAATACAAATAAATTTCCCTCCAAAATTCTTGTCTAATTTCTTCAATTATGATGAATAGATTTAAAATTATTTGGAAATAATATGGAGGGGTGATAAGGAGATCACACCATTTATTTACCAAAAAGTAAGGGCTTCCCACTAGCTAATATTAATATTCTACTACCTCTGCTCCTTAATATAAGATCTTATTAGATTTTTATTTTGGTCCTTATTATAAGACCCCAATCCACTTTGTCTCTCTCATATTTATACACTTTTTCTCAAAATAGTCCTTTTAATAATGGTAATTCTAGCCAATAAACTTGATTAGCAAGGATATTTTAGAAAAGACAACACATATTTATTATAAATAACTAACTTAACTTATTTCTTTAATATTCTCAAACTAGTCAACTAGTTCTTATAATTAAGACCAGAGGTAGTATTAAGTTGGCATCACTCTTTAAGCCATCAACATTACCATTTTTTTTCCTAGTGGGTTTAGGTGTGGATTAAAACCCAAGCTCATCAAGTTTAGACCGTTCATATTTATTTTTTTATTTTTTAAAAATAATCATTGTAATAGATATAAAATCTAAAATAAAGATAATCCATTAATTATTATGTTTTTGAAACTGATTTTTATTTGAAAATTTTAAATTGTACCATGTATTAAATATGATGAGTTAGGAGTGCTCGTCCAAAAAAAAAACCACCTAAAGAGGTCTATTTATTATGGGAAAATTTCATTTAACACTATAGCTAATTTGTATCGAAATGCGTTCATAAAAATCTAAAACTTCATTACAATCTCATTGGTATAAAATGAAATTAATTTTTAGAGCAAAAAGACATTATTACCCCTGAAATTTGTTGCATTTGAAACTTGAAAAAAAAAAAGAAAAGAAAAGAAGGAAGATCTGATAAATTATTCATTGATGTGAAAGCTATGAGGCTCTTCTTTGAAAACCTAATGCTCGATCCTCTAACTCTTATGCGTGTTCCATCATGTTGTCATTCTACTGAGCCTATTGCATTTTATAAACTCTCTTCTTTTTCATCTTAGTTGTTGAGCTGTTATAGTTTATGATGGTTGAATAGTGTGTCAAAGTATTTATATGAATGAGTGGGTAATCAGTTGGAATGTATTATGTCATAGGGTGTAAAAGCAATAAGTTAAATTAGGAATAAGGGAATGCAATTGGGTTGCAATCTAAGTCAAAGAGTGAAGGTGGTTGAGTGGGTGATATTAAAATAAATTGCCTAGAAAAATTGTAATTTTGTGTTGTAAAAATACGTATTTCTATTGTAAATTCGCAAATTTCAATTGTAAATTTATACTTTGTTTAAATTTTGGTAACTAATTGAAATTGACACATTAGTAATGTACAATGTAAGACGATAAATGGCTAACAGTTCTAGAGAGCAATTATTTTATACTTTTCATGTGAAAGGGAGATCTGTGAAGATGTTAGAGGGAAAAATAACATGAGGGGATTATAAATGAAAAATTGATAATAAAAGGGATGATATATGAAGGATTGCAAAATTTGGTAGTAATAGATGTACATGCATAAACAGTTGTATTAGAGCTTATGCATTTATGTTGATGTTGATGTGAACAATTGTATTAGACCTTAACAAGTATGTATATGTATGGATAATTGCAACAGATATACTGAAATCACTTACCAAGAATGTACATATATGAACAATTGTATCGTACCTTATGCATTGTGTTGATATAAATAGCCTTACTTAACTTGTAAATGGCTCTATTTCTTTTGTGAATCATCATATGCTATTTGTAAATTCTCATATTCTTTTTGTGAATGATGACTGCTAAACTTATAGCCAGTGATGACTTTACTTGTAAATGGCCTTATTTTTCTTGTGAATCACCATATCATAGTTGTAAATTCTTGTATTTCACTTGTAAATAGTAATTTCCATGCTTATAGCCAATGTCTATGCTTAGTTGTGAATAGACTTGTGTTGATTGTAAATTCTCATATCCTAGTTCTAAATGTGTTTACCTTAATAGTCAATGCTTGGCATTGTTTGGTTCGAAGGTTTTCAAAGGGAGGGGAAGGGAGGGGAGTGGAGGGGATGAAAAATTATGTTTGGTTCAGAAAAATAGAGGGGAGGGGAGGGAAAATTTTTTGTCTTTTAGTGCTCCCCTCCCCTCCTTCTGCTCCCCTCCAAATTTGGGGTTTTTTGGAGTGAAGAGAAATATTGTGCCTCATTCTGATTAAAATACCCATATTATTTTTTACATATACCAAGTTTACCCTTTTTATTAAAAAACCCTTTTTTGACTTCCTTTTAAGTCGCTATTCTTCTCCCAGTCCCATCACTTGCTTGGCGTCTACTCCTCTAGTCTGTCCGCCATTAGTGTTGCCAACTGCTTTTACCTCTTCCCACATCTTCATTCAGGTAAACTAGAGTGATGCTTTCATCCATAATTCTTTGCAATTGTAAAAGCGTTTTACTTTCCAGATAATATTGAGTATGAAATTGTATATGACCTTGAATTTATTGGTGGAGTTCTTTTTCTCTGCATATTTTTTATTCCGATTAATGTTTTCGCTACTATGAAGTAAGAGATGAGGCGTAGGAATGAATCGGTGCAACAACGTCAATTCATTGTTTTTGCTGCTATTGGTTTGCGTGTCCATATATATCTATATGTTGATTTAGTTTCAGATGCCACGTTTTCCAATTTAATATATATAATAGAAAATTTTCATGGGTGTCCAACATGTCATGTTGACCACTTTTTCTTTTGACTTTGGACATATAACAATTTCAACACGCACATGTATATACACAAGCACACACACATATATATACACCCATGGATACTTGAAATTTTTTACAGCTGCCATATTTTCATTTGGATATAAATTAGCTTTGGATTTTTAGTTTTTGGAAATAAAGCACATGAGGTTGCCACATTATCTAATTAAGGATGGAATATTTTAAAGCTTGTTGTATAAATTTAAATATAATTTACATAATATGCTTAAGATCATAATCCACTTCTTGATTGGCATTTATTTTGATCTATGATTATTTAGAATGTATTTGTTATGTCTCAAGTGGTTTTTATTAAGTGGATGCATGTTAATATGGTTTATTAGATGGAATTGAGATTTCAAAACAATTTAGCCTTGCGTCGATGGTTGAATTTGTGTCAAAGAGCCCTAGCACTACTTACGTCTGTTTTTGTCTACCTTGTTATTTAAAGGAGGTGCCGTAAAAGAAAGATAAGTTATAGTATGAGCTCAGAATGAGAAAGGCTGTGTGAAGAAATAATGAGTCAATTTAGTACTAATGAAAAAAGTCGCAATATCTTCCGTATGACTCCTAATGCTTTCCTAACATTATGTGCTTTGCTAGAAAGAAAGGGTGGGTTAAAACTTACAAGATGGGCTACCGTGGAAGAAGAAGTGGCAAAAACTCTTTACATACTAGGTCATAAAGCAAAAGATCGAGTAGTAAATTTCTTTTTTCGACGATCTGGTGAGACAATTAGTCATCATCTCTATAATGTGTTAAGAGCCATCATTGAAGTAGGTGATAAATTTATTGTACAACCCGATGGGATAACTATACCTCCAGAAATCCATACAAATGATAGGTTCTATCCTTTTTTTTAAGGATTGTATTAGTGCTGTAGATGGGACACATATACTTGTGAAGGTATCTACTAAAGATGCTCCTCGATATCGTGGTAGAAAAGAATTCCCAACACAGAATGTGTTAGCAGCTTGTTCATTTGATTTAAAATTCACTTATGTACTCACTGGATGGGAAGGCACAGCATCTGATTCTAGGATTATAAAAAATGCATTGACACGAGAGGATAAGCTAAAAATGCCTGAAGGCAAGTACTATCTTGTGGATGCTGGTTTTATGCTAACTAGTGGACTCATTACACCTTATAGATTAGTCCATTATCATTTGAAAGAATATTCAAAAAGAAATCCACCCCAAAATTATAAAGAATTGTTCAATTTGCAACATTCATCACTACGTAATGCAGTTGAAAGAGCTTTTGACGTTTTGAAAAAAAGATTTGACATTTTAGCCAATTCATCTGAGCCTACTTATTGAGTGAAAGCTCAAACACTTATCATCGAAGCATGTTGTATTCTTCATAACTACTTAATGAGCATAGATCCTAATGAGGATCTCATTGAAGAAGTAGATCGTGAACTTGCAACTCAATCAAAGTCTAATAATAATAATCATGAATGACATGGTGACAATGATGAGGCTGTCCAAGGACAGCTGATTAGAGATACTATAGCAAATGAGATGTGTATTGATTATCAAAATAGGCTGATGAGACGTGGTGGCTATATACCCTGATCAATTTAAAGTTTGTGCTTTGACAAACTTGCTATTTTAAGTTTATTTAAAGTTTCATATTTAATGTTTTTAAGTATGCTTTAACAAACTTGCTGCTTGCATTTTAGAGTTTTAGACTTGTTGCTTTCAAGTTTTATGAATTGCAATAACTTACATTTGTCGTATTGTTTTGTTGCTTTTGTAATAGAATGCCACCAAAATCAAACAACAATAAGCAATGTTTGAATTGGACAAGAGCTATGGATGACTACCTTGTTGATGCTTTCGTGGAACAATATAATTGTGGCAACAAAGTAAATGGCACTTTCACAACCACTCTGTATGAGAATATTGTCAAAGAGATGAGTGCTTTGCTTAATGTTGAATTAGACAAAGAGAAGATTAAGAGTAGGTGGAAAACATTAAAAAAAAAAACTTCTCTGAAATTTATGATATTTTTAAAAATGGATTAAGTGGGTTCGCTTGGAACTCATTAACCCAATTATGGGAGGCAGAAGATCAAGTTTGGGATCAACTTATTGAGGTTAGTTTATTTTAACATTTGTTGTGGAGCACTCTAATTAACATCTAAGTCTATAATTTATTCATTAATATTAACTACTAGTTGAATTTTATCCTTTATAGTCAAAGCCTAAAGCTGCAAATTGGAGATATATTCCTTTTCCCAACTATGATAAGATGGTGACTTTGTACGAAAATGACAGAGCATCAGGGAGGGAACTCATACTACAGGTGAAATGCGAAAGAGACGTCACTCAATCAATGAGGATGATTTTATTGATACATTCAACAACACTGATAATATTGCTTCCCAACATAGTGTCAACATAGAGCATTTTGAAGCACTTGATAATATTATCAATCAAGATACCTCAATTGGAGTTACAAGTGGTTCATCTAAAATGAAGCAAAAGGGGAATTCAAATAGAGAAAAAGACTCTGAGTTAGATGAGATAAAAGATGTTATGTCTGAAGTTGCACAAGCTATGAAAGATGCAAATCAAATAATGAGAGACACTGTTAGAAAGCTTCCACAATTTTCAGGTGAACAAATATGGAATATGGTTAAAGAATGTGGCGTCGCAACAATCTATATTGCTAAGATCTATAAAGCTCTCATGTGTAATGATGGACTCCTAAGGACATTTGTTGAATGCCCTTTTGTTGGACGGAAGGATTTGGTTATGGAAATTATGAATGACTTAGGAAATTGACTTATGAAATATTTAATTTGGTAATTATTTAGGGACTTTTAATGTTTAGTAATTTTGGTGTCATGAATGACTTAGAAAATATTTAGTCTGCTAAACACTTTGATGATTTTTTATGCTTTTTGATGTTAATAATGCAACTTATTTTTCAGTTTAGTGGAACACATGATATTCATATATGTTTTATTTCTAAATAAATTGATACTTTTTAAATAATTCATATTTATACCACAAAAATTATGTAATAATATTTGATAATAATGATATAATATTTTTGTCATGATTATTCTATTTTTCTTGATATAATATGAAAGTATATATTCTTTATAATATGTATATTTGATAATGATAAAAAAATATTTTGTATGATATGCATATATTTTATGGATATTTAAATATTTTATATATGTGGGGTAGCTTGTTTTTTAATATTCATACAGTAGAAAATAATAATTTTGATATAAATATTATAATAAAATAATAAAAAAATCTAACTAAAAAAATAAGGACATATTTGTCAACTTATAATCAGTTCTCCTCCCCTTCCCTCCTGAACCAAACATGAAACATTCCCTCCCCTCCTTTCCCCTCAAACCAAACAGCACCCATAACCTCCCCTCACCTCTACTCCCCTTCCTTTAATTAACCTCCCATCCCCTCCCCTCCATTGAACCAAACAAAGCCTAAGTTTAGTTATACACTAACTTATCTTTATTGTGAGTTACCTAATATTTGTGTTGCATTCTTTTATTTCTTTTGTTAATGTCCTTCCTTAGTTGTGAATGTATTAGTTTAGTTATAAAGTCACTTATCTTTATTGTGAATCACTATATTTTTGTTATAAATTCATTTAATGCAATTGTTAGCATGTATTTATTGATTGGTTTGAATGGTTGCTTCACAAATTCCCCATTTCCACAGTCACAACAACCAATTATTCTATAAAATTGAAATATCAAAAATTCCTTGTGCACAAACTACTCCATGTCACCAAAAATAATAGAATAAAAATTTATATACATTGTATAAATAAATTGAAATATATCAAATGAGATGTTAACTAACATAAATTACTCCAAATCAAAATGTCAAAATGCAAATTTATACACATTATATTTACAATTGAAATATATCAAATGAGATATCAACTAACATAAATTACTCCAAATCAAAATGCCAAAATACAAATTTATACACATTATATTTACAATTGAAACATATCAAATTATAGGTTGTCACTTTCTTTTCTAATTTATCTTTACATATTCCCTTTTTACATGGAAGATACAAAATACTTGCTTTCCAGAATTGCTAGCTATGTGTCATCCCATGCTACAAATAATTAATGTGTCAATTTCAATTAGTTAACAGGATTTAAAAAGAGTATAAATTCACAGCTAAAATTTGTGAATTTACAACATATATACGTGTTTTAACTACACAGAATTACTTTTTTTTTTTCCTGGACAACTTAGTTTAATACCACTTATTCAACCACCTTCACCTTTTTATTTAGATTACAACTTAGTTGCTTTCCCTCATTCCTAATTTGGTGTGGTGCTTTAACACCCTATGACATAACACGTTCTAACTAATTATCCACTCATTCAAATACACACTTTGACACACTATTCAGCTATCAAAAACTACAACTATTCAAAAGATGATGAAGATGAGAATTTCTAAAATGCAGTGGAGGATCGAGTGATAGGTTTTTAGAGAGGAGATTCATAGCTTTCATGATGAGTGAGCAATCTATCGAATCCTTTTTTTTTTTTTCTAAGTTTCGTATGCAACAAATTTTAGAGGTAACAATATCTTTTTGCTCTAAAAATTAATTTCATTTTACACCTGAGATTGTGATGAAGTTTTAGAATTTTGTGGAGGCATTTGAATATAAATTAGTTACAATGGGAGTTAAGTGAAATTCTCTCATTTATTATTTCAAACCGAGCAGAGTACAAACCCATATTAGTTAATTAATAATAATTAAATTATATGTAATTATTTGCTTTGTTAGATTATATTTGTATTATCTTTCTGGGTCAAGGCATAAAAATAATAACTATGAATTTGTACCTAATGTGCGTCAAATACCACATATGTTTTAAAGGTGCAAAAATACCCATGAATATTGAAAATGAGGGCAAAAATAATATTGCCATTAAATTAGCCTAACCGTTGTTACTTTGTTGAGGTGTTCTGCTATCTAATATGAATGTACCAAAATATTTCTCATTTAAAAAAAAAAAAAAAACTCCCCCCCCCCCCAACTCTCGATTCATCCCCTACTCAAGTCAGGAGAGATTCATCAACAATTCACTACAATTAAAAAAAAAACAATTTATCAACCAAATATCCATCAACAATGAAAGATGGAGCAATCTTACGATGGCAAGTTTGAAAACAGATGTAGAAAAATAGGAGCAATGTATCAACCAAAAAATCTATCCTTTATTTTAACTCTTCATAAATAAAATTGATCCAACTATAATGCAAAGTATTTGAAATTCAATGGAGAAAAAAGGAGTAGACATTACGATGGCAAAAGATGAGGATGATGTTGAGCTTCGGCTAGATCGTGACTTCTCCTACACGCAACTTTGAAGGAGAGCTCATGCGTTTGATGATGGAGGATGCGATTGACACGGTGCGTGACGAAGAGGAAGGAGAGCTCACAGATGATAGTGATGGTCTTTGGAATCGATGGCGACAATGTCCCCAGCGCATCCTCATCACTACCGCCTGGCCAACCTATAACAAATCCACGGGCGACAATGTCCCCAGCGCATCCTCATCACTACCGCCTGGCCAACCTATAACAAATCCACGGGCGACGCAATGATAGGTTACTCTCAGTAGAACCCAGCTTTGCAACCTTAGGGAGGAAGAGAGAGGGAGATGATTGAAGTAATGGCGGGGGATGCGACGATGAGGCGGTGGTCGGCAACAAGGTTGGAGAGGAGGTGGGAGACATTGCGGTGGGGCTTGCAGTGCGAGGGTGAGGAGATAAGAATGGATCATGAGTTGCAACTTGGGAATTTTTATTTCCATAATAATAAGACATCAATTTTATTTTTTTTTTCCCCTCTGCTCATAAGCTATGACATTATTATGGCCACATAAGTTATCATGTTAGTGTTTCTAGTCAAGAATTCTTCTTCTCTAATGGTCACCGTAAGACAAAATAATGGTAAGATCATTTTTGCTCTCATTTTCAACATTATAATTACTTTTGTACCTCCAAAAAGCATATGGTGTTCAGTTCATATTGGGTAAAAATTTGTGGGTTTTTTGCTTGTTAACTCTATCTTTTTCGTGCTTGAAATAATGTTATCTTTGAAACTCTTTGCTTTTACTATTAGTTGATAAAGTCATGAATCAAAATCAAAATAATAAATAATTTTTCAATAATTTCAATTGACAAAATAAGAAGAGTCATTGTTATTGAATTGTTTAAGGGGTTAAGGTGTGAAAATTCTCATTAACTTGTACCAAGTATTAAAAACATCCATTAATTTTTTTGGCTGTAGAAGTACCCATAAATATTTAAAATCAAAGCAGAAATGACAGGTATGTTAAAGTAGGTTAATGTTCGTTACTTTTTACAGTAAGGCTGATAGATCCTGATTTTAAGATATTATTTGATATCTTTTTGGAGATATTTATCATTAAAGTGGGATAAATTGCATTGATTGTGGGTATTTTGAATCAAATACTGATTGCATGAAATTAGAGATTTAATAGGAGATCTTATCATATTTTTATCTCTTTTTAAATAATTGATTTTGGATTTGATGATAATATCTCAATTTATCTTTTGCAGGCCTTAAAAAAAAATAAGGAAATAAAGATAATGAGAAAACTGAAAGGAAGGAAATAAAAAAATACAAAAAAGGAAAATTGGAGACACAGCTTGGATGACATCAGATTATGATATTATCTGTATTTTTATGGATTCAAAAAGAGGATACAGAAATTATCCACACACCTATCCTTTAGATTTGATTTGGATATATATTATATCTCCTCCTTCACGCAGGTATCACAGCCGCCCCCCTATTCCATTCCTATATATACCACCGTACACACACTCATATTCACACGCCTCATACCCGCTCCACACATATACACCAGTTCTCACGCAATCACAAGCGGTGCACCCATTCAATTCTCATATTCCCCCTTCGGTCAAAGACGCACTTCACCCATAGTGGCGCGTTGTCTACCTATTCCACAGGCTTCATTATCATCATCCATCTCTTCCATAACTATCATCATCACCGTCGGCCCCTATTATTTGTATTCTTCTACAAATAATCTTCACACCCACTTTCTCACCAAAGCCTCCATGAATTCTCATTGCTTCAAAAATATTATGGATTCTTTTAGAGCTATGAGAGGCTAATTTTCTTGTGCTTCTTGGAGATGGAGGAGTAGCTTGAGCTTGGAGCTTCAACTAGGGGAGTATATAGTTTTCCAATTAATTTTCTCTTGGACTTCATTAGATTTTTCCTGTGTTAGGAATGTTTTCATTTGGTTTGGAGACTGAGATTATGCGTTATAATTTCTGTTAATTGGATTTTTGCAATTTACTTTGAGTTGTATTACTTGGGATTTGAATTCATATATATTTTCTTTGCATTCATTAAAATTATCTTATCTGGCGTGTTGTTAGATTTTATGATTGAGATGTATTGCAATTGAGTGTCTCCGTGAGCATTCTTTGAGAGGGAAACAAGTTTTATTAACTCAATTTAAATTGCACATCAAGTGGTTTTTAAAAGTAACTTAATGACTTGATTACTATCTAGCGTTTAGGGTAGTTAAGTGTTGAGTTTACTTGACCCAAACTGTGTTTGGGGTTGTTTTTCTTAACTTGGTGAATTATTTTACTCTCATATCTTTTATTAAGCAAGGATAGCTACATTCTGTTTTCAAGAAGCATTCTCATTACTGATTTTCTAAAATTCAAATTTGCATTTTTCATTCTTTCTTTATTAAAAATACCCAAAAAAATAGTTTAGATTTATTTCTTATTTTCATAATTAGTTTTATTAATTGAAAAATCCTTTTTCAACCCCCCCTTTTTATTCTTTGTCACTTAGTTAACTTAGGAATTAATAAAAGGCTCCTCAAGAGACACGACCCGAGTTGTGCTTTACTGCATAATTTGGTTTTATTTTTATTTAACCCAAGGCGACTAAAAAGGTTCAAATCAAGTGGCGCCGTTGCCGGGGAACCAAGTAATTGGTTCCTTAGTAAACTAAGTATCAGTTTTTTTTTCCTCTAGTTTAGGTTGCATTTGCATATCAGTCAAAAAATAAAAAATAAAAAAAATCCTCATTTCATTTTAATTATTTCATTTTTTGTCTTATTTGCATATCTTGCATTGCATTTTGCATCTTTGCATTAATCTTCATTCATTTTCGCACATTGCTGTTCTGAATTTCTTTGTGTATGACCAGAGATAAAGAAACCCTACTTGACGATCCTGAGTTTGACATACCTTTGAAACAACTTAAAAGGAAAAATAAGAAAAAAGGTCAAAAGAGTGATAGGGAACTTCTTTTAGAGCAGCACATTCCTAGTACACCTAACCACATTTTAGACATGGCTGATCGTATTGAGAATGGGGGTAATGGTGAAAATAGTGGAAATGGAAATAGGGGCAATAGGGACAATAATGATCATGGGGAAAATAATGGGCCTAGGAATAATGGTGAAGATCAGAGGAGTCTTAGAGAAATAAACAACTCTACTGTGAATTTTGATCCTCATGGTTTTTACAATTTTAATGCCAATTTTGAAATTAAAAGAAATTTGATTAATGCTTTGCCTAAATTTTTTGGCCTTTCAGGAGATGACCCCTACGGACACATTGAGACCATGATGATGGTGTGTTCCACCATGAAGCCCCAAGGTGCTGATGTCGAGGAAGTTTTGAGGAGAACCTTTCATTTCACCATGGAAGGAAAAGCTAAAGAATGGTTAAGAACACTTCCTCAGCACTACACTACACTTACGTGGGAGCAACTCAAGACAGTATTTCTTGAAAAGTTCTTTCCTGCATCCCAGTCTTCTAAGCTTAAGAAAGCTATTTTTGGTGCACAACAAGATGAAGGAGAATCGTTTTATGAATATTGGACCAGGTTTCTCACCATGATGGGTCGTTGCCCTAATCATCAGATTTCCAAATCTAATTTGGTTCAGTATTTCTATGAGGGTCTTTTGCCACTTCATCAGAGAACTATTAATGCTGCTACTAATGGTTCGATACTCGATCTCACTCCACAAGGTGCCTGGACTTATTTGAGAAAACTGCTACAAATGATCAACAATATGGCACTAGAGACAAGCAGTTTGTGAGGGAGGTAGCTTCTTCTTCTTCTACTGATGAATTGAAATTATTTATGGAAAAATTGATAGAAGACTGGAGAGGCTAGAAAATGATAGGGGCCCAAAACAATGTAATGCCATGGGTACTTCTCAAGCCCTAGTAGCCCCAAGTTGTGAATTCTGTGCTTCCCCTATGCATCTTAGCAGTGTTTGCCCATCCAGAATTGAGGAAGTTTCTGCAATGTATCAAGGCCGCACTAACAATCAGAAATGGGACCCATATTCCAACACATACAATGAGGGGTGGAGAGACAACCCTAGATTTAGTTGGAGGAATAATGAGGCTAGAGGACAGAATCAATTTTCACAAGGCAATGTTGGATCTGGTATTCCTTCTAACCAGTTTCAAGACACCTCAAGAATGGTTATTCCACTCCAGGATAATTCACTCTCTCAACCAAAGAGTGATGAGACCAGCCAACTTCTGAAGAGTATGTCTGCTCAGCTTAATAATATGGATAACCGATTAAGGGAAGATAAGGCCCTAAATGACACCCAATTCTCCTCCATTGCTTCGATTCTCCAAAAGATGCAAGGTGATAAGGTGAATGATAGTGCTCAATTGACAAACCTTTGTAAAAGGTTTGAGGCATTAGAAATGAAGAATAACACTTTGACATCTCACCTGACTCAAGTTTCCAATACTGTGAGCGATTTGCAAGCCAAGAATGGGGGTGGACTACCCTCAAATACTGTGATCAATCCCAAATCCCTTAATGCCATCAATCTGAGAAGTGGGAGGGTGGTCAAATTCTCTAATGAGGATGACGAAGAAGTTGATGAGGAAATTGAATGTGACAGCCCTCCGTCAACTCCCATAAAGCTGAAGCACTCTGAAAGCACTAAGAAGAAAGAACTGATCGACAATGATGCTGAAATTACTCAAGATGGAGCAAGGTCTACTGATGGGCCAGGATCTCAAGTGGCAAGTCAACCACTTCTGGAAGAGATCAATGAAAAAGCTGCAACCACACATGAGAAAAGCGAATCAACTATGCAAGGGGCCTTAACGCCAAAAGGTAAAGAGGTAAAGATTTCTGACATTCCCTTTCATAATGCTTACTTTAGAGGTAAGAAACTGCATGATGAACAAACCCAAAAGGAAATGATTGAATTCTTTAGTAAGCTAGAAGTAAATATGCCTTTTCTGAACATGATTAAAAGCATGCCTGCATATTGTAAGTTTCTAAAGGATTTGTGCACTCACAAGAGAAAGTTTAGGCCTAATGAAAGAGTTCAACTGAGCTCTAATGTGTCAGCTATCTTTAAGCCTCAACTTCCCATAAAGTGCCAAGATCCAGGTGCCTATACCATTCCCTGTACCATTGGACCAGTGAACATAGCCGCTGCACTGCTAGATTTGGGGCCGCAATTAATGTAATGCCTAAATCTGTTTACATCGCCCTAGGAATCAAAGCAGTCAAACCCACCAGTGTTGTGTTACAATTAGCTGATAGGTCCATTAGGCACCCTGATGGTATCTTAGAGGACATATTGGTTAAAGTGAAAGACCTTGTTTTCCCAGCTGATTTTTATGTCCTAGATGTGTCTAATGAGTTAGCTAGTGAGTCCACTCTCATCCTAGGTAGGCCCTTCCTTAGAACAGCAAATACCATTATCGATATGAAAGAAGGTGCCATAACCATGGAGGTTGGGAATCATAAGATATGCTTTAACATGTATGAAGCCATGAAACACCCATATGAGGATTACTCTTTGTTAGGTGTTAATGCTATTGATTTGGCTATTGAAGAGGCAAGGGATGATTTTGAATTGAATTTGCATGATGATAACTACTTGCCTATGCCTGTTGAACATGATTTTCCTGAGCTTGATGATGCCATGTCTGCTTATGATGAGTATTTTTCCTCTCTTCCTTCTATATACTCTCTTTCTGATACTTGTGATAGCGACATGATATATTCTGATTTTGAGATTAGCAGTACCCTCTCCACTTCAAAGGTTTATACCTTTTCTCTCTGTGATATTGACTCTGCTTTTGCAAGTGACCTTAGTTTGGGAAAGGATTTGCTTCTTGAATGTGCAGATACTTTTATGGAATCTGAGATTGTAGCTGAAAGTGATAATGTTGGCTCAACAGAGAGGCCAATTCCATCTAGTTCCCCTACTCATGTCTTTGATCAGCAACCAAGGCAATCTTTACCTGAGGATAAAGGGCATTATGAGAACACTTCACTTGCACTTTCTAATCACTCTATTATTTCTCCTCATACTTTGAAATACTTGCAAGATCTTGTTTCTAGTTGTGATGCAGGTGTGAAGGATGAAAATCCCAAGTTTGTTGGTGCTATAGGTCAACCTGAAGTTGACTCAACACTTGGGAAGGCCAATGAGCAAAAGGTAGATTCAAGGGAGCTGAATCTAAGCTACCTAGTTGAGGCTACAAAAGGGAGTTCTCTTTGTTCTCTTAAACTCCCTAAGTTAATCCCTTCTATTGTTCAACCCCCGACCCTTGAACTGAAGTCTCTACCTTCTAATCTTAAATATGCATTTCTTGAGCATGATGAACACTTGCCTGTGATTATTTCAAATGCTTTATCCGCTGATGAAGAGGCTAAGTTGCTTTGTGTGCTTAGGAAAAACAGAGAGGCGATTGGGTGGACATTAGCTGATATTCCTGGGATCAGTCCAACTGTTTGTACCCATAGGATACTACTTACTGAGGACTCCAAACCTGTTAGACAGCCCCAGAGGCGTCTTAACCCATTGATCCTAGATGTTGTGAGAAAAGAAGTCACCAAACTTTTGAGTGCAGGGATCATATATCCTATTTCTGATAGTGAGTGGGTTAGTCCGGTTCAGGTAGTACCTAAGAAGAGTGGGTTGACTGTAGTTAAAAATGACAATGATGAGTTAATCCCCACTAGGGTTCAAAATTCGTGGCAGGTATGCATTGATTATAGGAGGCTTAATGAAGCCACTAGGAAGGACCATTTCCCGTTGCTTTTTATTGATCAGATGTTAGAGAGATTAGCGGGAAAGAGTCATTACTGCTTCTTAGATGGGTTCTCTGGATACTTTCAAATCCCTATAGCTCCTGAGGATCAAGAGAAGACCAATTTCACCTGCCCGTTTGGTACTTTTGCTTATAGGAGGATGCCTTTTGGTCTTTGTAATGCTCCTGGTACTTTTCAGCGCTGCATGATGTCTATATTTTATGATTTTCTTGAGCATTGCATGGATGTTTTTATGGATGATTTTACAGTCTATGGTGAGTCATTTGATGCTTGCTTATCTAGTCTTGATCAGATCTTAGCTCGATGCATTGAGAAGAAGCTTGTTTTGAACTATGAGAAATGTCATTTCATGGTAACTCAAGGTATCGTGCTAGGACATGTGATTTCTAAGAATGGTATTCAGGTTGACAAGGCAAAAGTTGAGGTTATTTCTTCCTTGCCCTACCCTTCTTCACTTAAGGACTTAAGATCCTTTTTGGGGCATGTTGGTTTTTATCGCAGATTCATAAAAGATTTTAGCAAAATATCTTTGCCTTTGTCAAAGCTTCTTCAAAAAGATGTTGACTTTGTTTTTGATGATAACTGTAAGCATGCATTTGATGAACTGAGACATAGACTGATTACTCCTCCTATTCTGACTGCCCCTAACTGGGAACTTGCCTTTGAACTGTCTTGTGATGCTTCTAATGGTGCTGTTGGAGCAATGCTTGGCCAAAGAGATGGTAAGGTCTCTAAGGTCATTGCTTATGCATCAAAAACTTTGGATGCTGCTCAGTGTAATTATACAACCACTGAGAAAGAGTTGTTTGCCATTGTGTTTGCTTTGGATAAATTTAGGCCATATTTGATCAACTCTAAGGTTGTAGTGTTCACAGATCATGCAGCTGTTCGGTATTTGTTTAAAAAGCCACAGTCTAAGCCTCGGCTGCTCCGCTGGGCTCTACTTATGCAAGAATTCAATATTGAGATCAAGGATCGAGCCGGAGCAGAGAATCATGTTGTAGATCATCTCAGTCGACTTCCTAGTGATACAAGGGGAGTAGATGATTCTAATTTAGTTTGTGATGATTTTCCTGATGTTGCTCTATGTGCTGTGGGTTTGAAAGAATCCTGGTTTGCTGACTTGGTTAATTATTTGGTATTAGGATTGATTCCTGATTATTTGTCTCCATTTCAGGTGAAGAAGCTCAAGAGAGAAGCCCAGTACTATGTATGGGATGAACCACACCTGTGGAGAATCTGCAATGACCAGATCATTAGAAAATGTGTACCAGAGACAGAATTCCAATCCATCCTTTCTGCCTGCCATTCATTGAGTTGTGGGGGACACTTTAGTGCTAAAAAGACCTCTAGGAAAGTATTAGATGCTGGATTTTACTGGCCAACTTTGTTTAAGGATGCTTATTTGTATTGTAAGGCATGTGATAAATGCCAGAGGTTTGGGGGGCTAGGTAAAAGGCATGAAATGCCGCAGCACCATATGTTATTCTGTGAGGTATTTGATGTTTGGGGAATTGATTTTATGGGTCCCTTTCCACCGTCTGCAGGTTTTAATTACATCTTGTTAGCAGTAGATTACTTATCTAGGTGGGTAGAGGCCATCCCTACTAGGAAAGATGACGGCCAAACGGTCTCCAAGTTTCTTAAGTCTATCTTTTGTAGATTTGGGGTACCAAGGGCTATAATAAGTGACAGAGGTACCCATTTTTGCAACCGGATTATCGACGGTTTGCTTGCAAAGTTTGGGGTTACCCACAAAACATCCACTGCTTATCATCCACAGACAAATGGGCAAGCAGAAGTTTCTAACAGAGAAATCAAGCAGATCTTAGAAAAGATAGTGAAGCCTTCGAGAAAGGATTGGAGCTTGAGGTTGGAAGAAGCACTCTGGGCATATAGAACTGCCTTCAAAACACCGATAGGAATGTCCCCATACCGGCTTGTTTATGGGAAAGCATGTCATATTCCGGTTGAACTGGAGCATAAGACCTACTGGGCAGTGAAGATGTGCAATATGGACCTAGAGGAATCTGGTCTGGAAAGGAAGTTGCAGTTACAGGAACTAGAAGAGATGCGGTTGGACGCTTATGAGAGTTCCCGCATATATAAAGAGAAAACCAAGCAGATTCATGACCAGAAGATACTGCGAAAGCACTTTCAAGCTGGTGACCAAGTACTACTTTTCAAAGCCCGATTTGCACTCAAACCAGGAAAGTTTAAAACCCGTTGGGATGGGCCATACAGAGTCACCAAAGTGCATGACTTCGGGACGGTAGAGCTACTTGATGAGGCTAGTGGATCAGAATTCAAAGTCAACGGACACCTTCTCAAGCTCTATCACGACAGTACAAAACCTCCATGAGGCCAGGTTGTCCCTTTCCTCCTCTATCTCTCATATCATGCATATGTCTGCCTGTGAAATGTTTTGAACATGAATGTTTGAGATAAGTGTGGGGGAGGGCCATTCCAGTAGTAGTAGTTAGGATTAGTTTTTTTTTCTTCCTTTCCCCTTCTTGTTAGTTAATAAATGCTCCAAGCTTTCTGCTTTATCCACTCAACACTTAGTCTTTACATGGGAGTCTGGTAAGGATAGTGTGTTTTGAAATACATTGAGGACAATGTATTGGCTAAGTGTGGGGGAGGACCTCCATGTTCTACATTTGTGAGCCTTTCTATTTCACATTGAAATTCTTTGATTGATTGAGTCCTACTAATTCTGCCATTAGTATTGGTGATTCTGTTGCTCACTATGCCCCGTACTTTGACTATTGCTACTCTGTTTTGAAAAAAAAAAAAACAGAGAGACTTTCACTAGTTTAATTTTGAGTTATGCTTGTTCATGATTGAATATAATGCTTTGATTTATGATACTCCTACAGCTAATAATTTGAGTAGTTTGATTAATGCTTTGTGATTAGTTTAGTGTCTAATTAGCCAATGTGAGTGAACATGAGAGAATAAACCTTGTTGGAAGATTTTTGGGCCTAATTTCCTTTCTTTGTGTGATTATCCACTTAATTTTTCATTCTGCAGAACTTGTTTCAACTCTTAGTCTAATTACATTGTGATTATATGATAAAAGTGATTGAGGCATTCATATTTATAACCCTATTATCCCAAACACAAACCTCTATCATTTTTATCCATTGCATACCCCTTTTGAGCCTTCACTTTCTTTTATTCTCGTTTTGGACAAGCGACAATGCATGTACATCTCAATTGCATTCTCAAAGCATCTTAACATACTCATGACTTGTCATATCATAGAATGTTGCTATTCTTTCATAATGTGTTTGAATGCCAATTCCAAAAAAAAAGTGAAAAAGAAAAAAAAGAGAAAAAAAGTTGAATATGAAAAAAAAAACAGAAAAAGAATAGAAAAGTAAAAAGAAAAAAAAAGAAGTATGGGAAATAAGGCATTCCTTTGGATTCTGTGAAGTAGCAAAAGTAGCTCTGTGAGACATGATTTTATGAATATCTAGTGGTATTTAAGATGCTTATCATTCATATGTGCATGCATAGTTCTTGTCATTTTTCTCATTCATTCCATGTGGCCTAATTCCATCATTACAACCCTTTAAAGTCCTCATGATTTATTGTATAATTGTGGTAGTAATTGAGACAGTAGAGTTGTTACAAGCCTATGATAGAGTGTGAATTAAGTAGATCTGAGTGAAAATTACCCTAATGAGGTGACATGAGTGAAACACTACTATCCTTGAGAGCTTTCTCTCATTTATTCACTTTCAAGGTTGATTACATACTTGACTAATCCTTTGCATTAGTTTTAACTATGAATTTTGCTAGTTTGTTGGATGTCATTGATTGGGCTATTATACTCTTCCATGAATTTGTATAACTCTTTAATTGCTCTTGGTGTTAGTCTTAGTTTTTCATGTAATTGATCGTTTTGCCCAGGAGTGCAAAAGTTCAAGTGTGGGGGAGTTGATAGATCCTGATTTTAATATATTATTTGATATCTTTTTGGAGATATTTATCATTAAAGTGGGATAAATTGCATTGATTGTGGGTATTTTGAATCAAATACTGATTGCATGAAATTAGAGATTTAATAGGAGATCTTATCATATTTTTATCTCTTTTTAAATAATTGATTTTGGATTTGATGATAATATCTCAATTTATCTTTTGCAGGCCTTAAAAAAAATAAGGAAATAAAGATAATGAGAAAACTGAAAGGAAGGAAATAAAAAAATACAAAAAAGGAAAATTGGAGACACAGCTTGGATGACATCAGATTATGATATTATCTGTATTTTTATGGATTCAAAAAGAGGATACAGAAATTATCCACACGCCTATCCTTCAGATTTGATTTGGATATATATTATATCTCCTCCTTCACGCAGGTATCACAGCCGCCCCCCTATTCCATTCCTATATATACCACCGTACACACACTCATATTCACACGCCTCATACCCGCTCCACACATATACACCAGTTCTCACGCAATCACAAGCGGCGCACCCATTCAATTCTCATATTCCCCCTTCGGCCAAAGACGCACTTCACCCATAGTGGCGCGTTGTCTACCTATTCCACAGGCTTCATTATCATCATCCATCTCTTCCATAACTATCATCATCACCGTCGGCCCCTATTATTTGTATTCTTCTACAAATAATCTTCACACCCACTTTCTCACCAAAGCCTCCATGAATTCTCATTGCTTCAAAAATATTATGGATTCTTTTAGAGCTATGAGAGGCTAATTTTCTTGTGCTTCTTGGAGATGGAGGAGTAGCTTGAGCTTGGAGCTTCAACTAGGGGAGTATATAGTTTTTCAATTAATTTTCTCTTGGACTTCATTAGATTTTTCTTGTGTTAGGAATGTTTTCATTTGATTTGGAGACTGAGATTATGCGTTATAATTTCTGTTAATTGGATTTTTGCAATTTAATTTGAGTTGTATTACTTGGGATTTGAATTCATATATATTTTCTTTGCATTCATTAAAATTATCTTATCTGGCGTGTTGTTAGATTTTATGATTGAGATGTATTGCAATTGAGTGTCTCCGTGAGCATTCTTTGAGAGGGAAACAAGTTTTATTAACTCAATTTAAATTGCACATCAAGTGGTTTTTAAAAGTAACTTAATGACTTGATTACTATCTAGCGTTTAGGGTAGTTAAGTGTTGAGTTTACTTGACCCAAACTGTGTTTGGGGTTGTTTTTCTTAACTTGGTGAATTATTTTACTCCCATATCTTTTATTAAGCAAGGATAGCTACATTCTGTTTTCAAGAAGCATTCTCATTACTGATTTTCTAAAATTCAAATTTGCATTTTTCATTCTTTCTTTATTAAAAATACCCAAAAAAAATAGTTTAGATTTATTTCTTATTTTCATAATTAGTTTTATTAATTGAAAAATCCTTTTTCAACCCCCCCTTTTTATTCTTTGTCACTTAGTTAACTTAGGAATTAATAAAAGGCTCCTCAAGAGACACGACCCGAGTTGTGCTTTACTGCATAATTTGGTTTTATTTTTAATTTAACCCAAGGCGACTAAAAAGGTTCAAATCAAAGACTCACACTATTTTAATAAAAGTATCAAAATACCTCTAACTTAAAAATGGTAAAGATGCAAAAATGCTCATAAATTTTTACCCATATGCACAAAACACCATATGCTTTGGGGAGATGCAAAAGTGTCCATATATATATTCAAAATGAAGATAAAAGTATCAAAATACTCCCAATTTAAAAAACAATTATGGAGGGACATTTTTTTTGTTCTGAAAAACAACAATTATGGTGGCCGGGATATAAGATTGACTTAATTTTAAAATGAATCAAATCATTACCATTTCCCCTTGATGGACCTAAAACTATGGTATGAATATATAAGAATCAAAACCAAAATGAAGGCAAATTATAAGGACCAAACATTTTATTCATCTTTTTCTCAGTTAGGGATATTTTAGTACTTTCATATGTATTTGAAATGTTTGAGTACTTTTGTATTTCTAAAAAGTATATATTATTTGGCGCACTCTGGATAAAAGTTTATAAGTAATTTTGCATTTTAATCATTTTTTAGTTGAAGATATTTTGGTACTTTCATAAAAATAGCATGTCCCACTACAAAAAATAACGAACATCAACTTAGGCTATTGGACATGTCATTTTTCCTTTGATTTTGATGTTTATGGGTATTTTTGTAATTGAAAAATGTTTGAGTATTTTTAAATATTTAGTATAAGTTTATTAGTATTTTTGCACTTTAACCCTCATTTAAATTATCTAATGATAAAGTAGCAAACGAGGCCGAGCAATGAGAAGCCTAGTGAGGTGTGGCTTGTGAGTCATGCATTCATTTTTGGAGCTATTCTTATGTTTCCTGCACAATGTCTTTTTTTTTCCTAGGCATATATATATATATATATATATATATCTTCTATTGGAGGCAGTCATGTTCAAGACATTGTCGGTTACTAAATCCACACAATATGTTTTTTTTTTTGCTGAGTATAAATATTTTTTATTAAAAATAATCCTGTTCAAAGCATCTATACAATATGTTTTATCATACAGTACAATGACAATACACAACATAGAAGGCCCATAAAGCTAGTAGAGTAACTCGACATGGGCCGAAGACAAACCGAAAAGGAGAAAATAAATACCAAAGACAAAAAGGCCCACTTTAAGACTCATAATGGATTCATACCAATGGGGTTAAGTCTAGTAAAAAGAATTAGCTCTTCACAACATAGCAAACTAATATTCAAATCCCCACTGAGAGAGATACCTATATTTAGTGCTCGACAGTATCTTGAATATGATTGCTTTTTAAGCAAAAAAAAAAAACAATTTTTAGAGACAGATTGGGTCCGCTAACTTGCCATAAAAGTTATAGGTTGGGCTAGCAAAATGACATTCCGTTTTGAGGCAGGCTCTCAGCTCGCCTGCTTTTTCTTTTTACCATTTTTATTTTTATTTTAATAAAAATAAAATTACTGTTTTGCATTTAATTTAAATATCGCATTTGTTTAGGACTGTACACAGGTAGACTAGGTAGGATAGGTATTCTATGGCATGTTTCCTCTTCCCAAAAAAGACATGCAAAGAACTTGATAGTATCATATCTAATTTTTGGTGGGGGGATTTTGAAGGTCATAGAAAGATCCATTGGAAAGCTTGGGGAGTCATGACTTTAGAAAAAAGAAGGGGAGGAATGGGTTTCAAGGACTTTCAAAGCTTTAACTTGGCTTTGTGAGGAAAGCAATGTTGGAGGATTTTAAAAGAGCCGGATGCTCTTTGGGTTAAAATTTTAAACGGAATTTACTTTCCCTATTGCCCCTTTATGTCTACACAAAAAGGGGAGAGCTTCTTGGGCTTGGAGCAGCCTTATAGCAAGAAGGAGATTATTGGAAAATAATATCCTTTGGCAGATAGGAACTGGTACTCGTGTTGACTTCTGGAGAGATAATTGGATTCCTTTACTCCCCTCTAGTAGGATTCCTGAACATCTGGTTCCTAAACAAGGAGTCTTAGGAATGGTTGCTAACTTCATTAGGGAGAGATGGGAGATAAGAGAGTTAGATCTTCCTGATATAGTGAAACATGCAATTCTTGAAGTTGTGATCCCAGGGCAAGGCATTCAAGATAGAGTTCATTGGATCCAGAATTTTAATAGACTTTATACTGTTAAATTGGGATACATGTACCTCAAAGCTAAAGGATTAAACAATCCAGAGGGGCCTAGTTCGTCCAATTTGAATGATAAGGGAGTTTGGAACTTAATTTGGAATCTCAAAGTACAACCAAAAATAAAATCTTTTATTTGGAGGGTCTGCCATAATGCAATGCACTAATCCCCTTGCTGTTTTAAATGTTGTGAAAAGAGTGAATCTGTTGTGCACCTTCTTTTGCTGTGTGATTGGGTAAAAAGGCTGTGGTTTGTGAGTCCTTTAGGCTTGATAATGTCTGACTCTAATATCCATTCTTTTATGGATTGGTTCATTATGATTATGTCTAAGCTAAAGAATGATGGTTATGCTCAAGCTTTGCTAGTTTATATCTTGTGGTATATCTGGAAAAATAGATGTATGGATCTATATGAGCGTTGTACTTTTGACTTGACTTGGGTTCTCGGTTCTGCCACTAAAGCTGTTAATGATCTTTGGACAACAAAAGAGTGGTTTGTAGCTGATGATACCCCCTCTGTTTCTGTTTCAACTTCACAAGCTTGGGATTTATCCCCGAAAAGCTCAATGTGGATGGCGCTTTTTCTGAAACTAATAAGGATAGTGGTTTTGGTTTTGTCTTGAGAAATGATGCAGGGCAGGTGGTAAACGCATGTGCCAGGAAGTGTACAGCAATTTCACCTTTTTTTGCAAAAGCAATGGCTCTTATAGAGGCAGTAAAAAGCATAGCAGAAGCAGACTTGGGAAAAATTCATGTGGAGTCAGATTGTAAAGCGCTGGTAGATGTTGTAAAAAATCAGAGTTTTTGTCAAGATTGGCAAGCAAGTATTTTGGTAGATGAGCTTGCGGCAGTTTTCAAGTCCAATGCCAATATTTCCTTATCATATATTCCTCGTTCTGGAAATTTAGCTGCTGATTGGTTAGCTAAAGAGTCTGTAAAGGGTCTGTCTTGGTGTGGTTGGTCCCCTTCCCCCCAGTCCCTCTAGTTAAGATTTTGGAGTCAGAATTGTTGAACTCATGTCTAGGTACTGTTAGAGCTGGTGTAGGTTGATGTTCTTCAATCTTTTATAAATGACATCTTTTGGACCAAAGAAAAAAAGAAAAAAAGACTGGGCAGGATAGGCCCTGCTTACAACATCATATGTGAATAAAACATTTACAGGAGCGAATCGAACCGGCAATATGAGCATTAAATTGAGCCACTACTCCTCAACAAATTTAATTATTCCCTGATAAACAATATTTAAAATATCAAATATATTTCATAGGGAGAATCATGTTTAAATCCACTTGAAATATTGAAATTCAAAATCAGGCCTCCATTTTGAATTAATTTCTAATTAGAGATTTATGAATATTATTAAAAAGACCAAAATGTCCTTCTATAATTAAAATATGAGCTGATACTTATATATTTTTCTCCTATAAATTTTTTTCCAAAAATATGAAAATAATAAATTATAATATTGTCATCAATCCAAAATTTGTAGAAAAACTTATTGTCTGAATAAGTTTTTTTACCCTTAAAATATATGTGTGTGTTCTATTTGAAAAAATGTATGAGTTAAAAAAAAAATTATATTTGTGTGTATTATGAAGTATACGGAGGATGGATCAATATTAAAACTAAGTAGAAATTAAATCCATCCAAAATTAAAATCTATCAGTACCTATGCTGTTATATTGATAATGGTGCTAGATTAATCATTAATATGAATCAAGGACTGTGTTGTAATTTACTGTCATCTATTAAAGATTTACTATTTTCAAAATTTGAAAAATTTGGCAAAAAAAATTTTTAAGAAAAGAATTTGTGGGGAAGAAAAATATATAGGTAACAACTTATATTATAATTGTAGAGGGGTATTCTAGACTTTTAACAACATTCATAAATCCCTAAAAGGTGGCCTAATTAGGGATTTGTTCAAATTGTAGGCCTAATTTTAGATCTTAGTATTTCAACTGGATTTAAATGAGATTCTCCCTATTTTATAATTCAACAACTTTGAATATTTCAAAAGGGAAATATAAATATTAGCTGTCCAAGTAATTCCACAATAATTACGCAATCATAATCTTGTCGTCATTTCCTTCTATTCTGCCAATAATGCTGTTGTTACTCATCGCCTTTTTAGCAACCACCTGCTGGTTTCTGTAATCAGGGACTTGATTCATATTCCTCTATTAATTTAATCAGTAAATATATATGAATGATGCAGGACGAAAACCACCACAGGTTCCTCATCCACCTGGATCGTACCAAAGCTTACCCAAGCGGAGGAGGACCATCTTCTTGTTACCCGCGGCTGAACTCTGGCAACGACGGTGGCTGAAGCTCTGGAGATAATTTTATTGCAAGATTTTTGTTTTTAATCATTAAATAAAATTTGTTTATTTCTAAACCTATCTTGTGGTTGAATAACAACATATGTTTATTAAAGATGCCAACTTTATTGCAAAAATATTCTTCTGAATAGTTAATGAGAACTAACGAGTTGCTAAATTAAACTTGTAAATCTATGAGTCTTTCTTGTGATCGAATAACAACGAAGGTTTATTAAAGGGTGCAATTTTATTGTAAAAGTTTTGTTGTGTGAATAGCTAATAGGAATTTGGATTTGTTAATTGAATCACAAGGTAGACACAGAAGTTAACAAGTTCACTTTAGTAATTCATAATTCCTTATTAGTTTATCACAACAAAACTTTCGCAATAAAATTGCCCTCTTCAATAAAACCTTTATTATTATCTAATCATAAGACAGCCTCAAAAATAAACAAAATCCAATTTTGCAATTCATAAGTTTTCATTAGCTATTCATAACAAAACTTACTGTGATAAAGTTGTCAGTTGTCAGCAGAGTTCTAGTCACAGTTTGTCACTGGAGCTCTAGCCATAGGTGTAAGTGAGGAACAATATGGTAAATCATCCAACATTCACGAACCTCAAATTAAGCCTATGGACGAATTAGGGTTTGTTAAATTGTTCAACTTCATTTGAAATTCCATTTAAGTCAGCTTTATATCAGATTTTCTCGTACTAATTTGTTATATTTTATAATTTGTTATTCAGTATATATTAAGATTTTGAACCAAAAAAAATTTCTTTTTTAATGGATTGCGTACCTAGCTTTTCTTTTTGTTTTTTTTTTTACCATTTATATAAACTAAATTTGTATAAAAATTAAAAATAAAAACTGAATAGGCACAATGCATACTCATCTGACAGCATATACAATATACTGCCTTAATAATCGAACAGCCAAAATTTCAAGGAAAAGCCTCGATTGTTATGATACACAAATTTAAAAGGAGTGGCATTCTTGCCAAGCCATAAATGGTGTGGGTTTAGTGGTTTACCCTTCTTTGTGAATTTCTTGCACTTTTTTTTTATTGTTTCAAATATTTCCCATCTATGTTATTAGCCTCTATGTAATTATGTTTATACTCTTCTAACATTTTTTCACATATCTTAGTTAGGCTTAAATTTCTTACGAAAGTATTCTAGTTATGACAACATTTTTACACATATCTTAGGCTTAAATGTCTTACAAAAGTATCCTAGTTATGGCAACATTTTTTCACATATCTTAGTTAGGCTTAAATGTCTTACAAAAGTATTCTAGTTATGACAAAAATAAAAACAATTTCATAAATTGTGAATAAAACTACTGAAGTCATCACCTGTCAAGTTCAACCAAATCACTTAAAAAAAGCAGGTGGTTCACTGGAATAGAGTTGTCTCCCAGTAATCTTTAAATGAATTTTCAATAATTGAAAATCTATAGTTGAAATGATAACTTAACAAGTTCTTAATTGTCATGTTTTTTTTAAAAAAAAAATTATAATCCGACCAGTAAAAAGCCTTTTGATTTTTAGCAATTTATTTGTTCCCAATTGAGTTAGAACATTTTGGCCAAAAAAAAAATTGAGTCAGGACAATTTGATCTATAGTACTTCATTTCTTGAAAAATCTTTATCGTGAACTTTCATATGCCATTTTATAAATTCATGGTCCTTCTCCGTCGTCATAAACCTCAGGAGGCCCCTGTGTCATTTTCTTTCGTGTTAAACTCTCCTTTGTTAGTCTTCGCTTGAATTAATTAGGCCAATCCTTCTACACCTCTACTTAAGATCGTATGTGGAAAATGTCCTCATGAAAATTTTTTTTTTTTAAAAAAAAACAATTTTCATAAACTCCATGGAAGACAACCCTCGTGAGTAAATTAAGTGATTTGAATAGTAAATAATAAAATAGTGATTTTCAGGCTCATAGCTCCCTACAATCATCGAGGTGCATACTAATTAAAACAATTGCACAAAAAAATATGACAAACCACCTATACTAAATGTAATGTTACAAAAACACATTATTACGTTTAAATTCCGAGCACATCTCAGCACTATTTTAGCAACGCCACCCCACATATCATTAACTTCAATGCAACACTCAAAAGCTACCTTTTTGCTTTTGTGTTCAACACATAAGCCGATTGACCTGCCAGTCTAAACACTCGTTAACACAAATCTTCCAAACGTGTCACTCAATTATTACACTGCGAATCATAGATGCAGCAAAGTGTTGCTAAACACAATACATAACTGGTGTCAATTGAGACTAGTTGCGAAATGTATTGCAAATAAAACTGGAATTACAGGGAAAAGAAGATAAGACATTTGGACATTGATATAAAATTCAAAACTTATTTAACAGTGACCACTACTAGTAAACAGGGATCCAAAGATGGATTACTTTATTGCATAACTGCTAGATAACAACAGCACATGCCCATTACAATGGGACTTTTTAGCAGGTTTATCCCAGCCCGTACCTAAAAAGTAGATTCAGAATATATATAACCAAAATGGTGGGGAACCCTCCAAACAGTTCGTTCAAACTTGCACTCTATTGATAATGGGTATGGTGAATAAACGAGTCTGTAACAGTTCAACGGCCACTTAATCTTCCGTTGCTCTTCCAAAAGTCACCAACAAGTATCCGACTAACTAATGATTTTAATTTAATCCAACTAAAACAGTAAATTATGAATTCTCTACAAAAATCACTGCCCAGTCATTTTTTATCAGACCTTAATGGGCAGAACCTAAATAGGAAACCTCTGAGAAACCTCACCAATTGGCGGAGACATTCCACCCAGGGCAAGGTCCATTGGTCTACAGGATATATTGGTATTGACCAACTTAGAAGAAAACCAGGGTTATTAAGCATTGGAACGAGTAAATTGTGATGCTGAATCTGTAGCACTACGCGTTCTTGTAAGAAATCGCCCAAGCAAGCCATAACCTGAACCAACAGGGGCTTTGTCCTCTTTAGGAAGGATCCCATTAGAACCCGCAGCACTGCTAGGGGAATTAATTGCGTCTGAAATTCCATTGCTCTCCTGAAAGGAAGATTCATAAATGAAATATTTCAAAAATATGAAAGCAAGGAATGACACTCCAGACATTTCAAGGACAGCACTCTTCTGATAGCAGTGGAGCAATAAAAGATTTAAGGGAAGAGAAATTGTAATTATTCCCAGAAAGACACTTGAGACCAAAGCCACAAGTGGTATGAAAGAGCTGTTTATCTAGCAAAAACATGGGCGATAAACTAAACATGGGATAGGAAGTTTCTAAATACTACTTCTAATCCTTAATATAAGACCTAGTTGACTAATTTAGCGAGATTAAGGAAATCAAGTAAGTTATTTATTTGTAATAAATAGATGTTGTCTTTCCTAAAATACCCTTGTTTTTCAGATGTACTAACTAAAACTATTACTTGATGGAACTTTTAATATAGACAACTACTACAAGGACTATTTTGAAAAAGATAGATAAATATGAAAAACAAAATGAATTGTAGTTTCATATTTATGACCAAATTAAAAGCTAAACTAGCTCTTATATTAAGGACAGGAAGTAATAAGATTATTCAACAATAATGAACAAGAACTGTCCCAAAACACAGCCAAGTCCAGTAAGTCAAAAGGCTCAAAACCTGGCATCGTCCCGCAGAATATGAGGGAGATATTGGATCGGTTGACAAATTTGGAGGCAAGGACCCAGTCTGTTGAAGTACATGGTCCTTTGTAAAAGATGAAAATCAATAACTAATAACCGGCTACAAAAGCAGATAGTGAAATAAATTCGTAATAATGGCAGCAAACACTAAATAAACATAAATTTACTCATAGTTTGGATGATAATTGGGGGAATGGAAAAAAAAAAAGAGGTCCCTTGGGGGGCAGTTTGATGGGGAGGCAGTTGGCACATAATGCTCTAACCAAATTGATGCAGCTGAGCATGTCATGATATCCAAAAGAAAAGATTTAAAATGAAGTAGGGAAAAAACTTTCTTTTGCAGCTCCTGCTCAATGGGGTTTGACTGAGATCTAGCTTTCAGATGTGATTGTAAGATTCTAAATTGCACTACCCATCAACCATATAGAATGAAAAATACCAGATTTCCAGTAAATCATGGTACCTAGCTGTACTAATATGAATTATAATTATAATTCTTAGATATCTTTTGCAGATCAAAGTCTAGGACTACAATAAAAATTACCCTTGATAAGGGTGTGACAGATGGTTGCTCTAAAGATAGCCTTAAAGAACTTGATGGTAATACCTGTAAAAACCAGGTAACAAAGTTCTTTCAAAAAACGCCTATAAATGGTTATATCAAGCAAACTTAATGTAATGAACATGTTCTTCAGCTACCAAGTGTGCCATTAATTTTAGCAAAACTTGCAAGCAAAGAGTTTACTAATTTCCAACAGTCTTATAGAGACCATGAATGCAAATATGCAATAATTAATTAGCCTCGGAAACATAATCCTTACCCTGGAGCTGGGTGAAACAGGTGGTAAATCAAGAGCTGGCCTGGAAGAACTGGAGGAAGATGCCTGTATAATTAAAACTTCAATTATTAGCATCATAAAGAAACAAAATTCAAATTTCGAGGCCAAGCCAAACAAAGATAATCCATTCATAAAGATCATTCAGCCCATGCCTGAATGCGCTCTGTGGGTTTGCCATTCTCCAATTTCATGGCAAATTGACACAATTCAGTTACTCTGTCGGTTGTGGATGCCTAAAGAAGATAGAAAATAATTATTAAATTGTAATCGTCAATCTTGTATAATATCATTCCTATTAAATACAAACAAGAGAAAATTCACGTACTAATTCAAAAAATTAATATGTAATATGATAATACCTGCTTCCCTTCTATTTCTTTTATTTTAGATTCCTGAGAAGCAAAAGAAGAAATTAGATAATTACACAGCCAGCAAGAAACACAAAAAAGGGAAGAAAACAAAAGAAAAGAAATCGTTATAATTGAATCACCAGAACACGGACGGCAACGCGAACATGTGAAAAATCCCCACATATAGTATCTGTTTCCCGTTGTATTTCAGAGATCTACAATAAAATATACTCAATTATCAATGACCAATAAGCTAAAACCATAAGTCCACAACTTCCAAATTTTTTACTTACCTCCACCCTTGTATTTTCAGTTAGAGCAGCACACTCATCTAGACTGCTATCCAGGCGATTTATTCTTGCAGATAACTTCTTCTTGGCCTCCTGAAACCATTGCAAATAAGTGAATAGCCATTCTCAGGTATTCCAAAGCATAAAAGTGCAACGCTATTGTGTATATTTCATCCATAGAAGTGCAACACTATTGTGTATATTTCATCTAAGTCTTCATTGACATGATTTCAAATATGATAATGCCTCAGGTTCAATAATGAACCTTCCTAGCAAATCCTATCATCACAATAAAATTGACAAATGCAGGTACGCAATGACACTATCAAAGGAAAAATCCACATGATCAAGATCAATACACCGAGCAATCATTTAATTTCTTTTCCAATAGTAAGTAATCATTTAATCTCACCATTGAAAGAAACTAATAGTTTTGCAACAAACTAAGAGGGGCAGCCTATAGAAAATAGAATAAAAAGGCCTACCTCAATTGATTCATAAACCTTCCCCAGCTGATTGCCTATACTTGTGCTAGCATCAGATAAACTACGCCTTGTTGCAAACATCAAATCAGGAAGTTTCCATCCCTGAAAAAATGCAACAGCCATATAACTCAACCAACGGGAAGGTGCAAACATTTGTAAAACCTACTGGCAAAGAACTGTACATAACAGAATTCCAGATAGGAAGGTAGTTTTATACATTTAAAACATTCCAAACACCCGATTGTTTTACCATCCAATTTGGTATAAATTATACCCAAACACACCCATCAATTCAATCTCATTAGTGACACATTATGTCAAAATATTTGGCAAAAACATTACTAGAGCTCAACACGAGACAAGAAAGCCTACTATAATTGCAATTACGCTATGTCACATTTTACATTAGACTGTTCCAACCATTTAGGGAGAAATCACAAAATACATGCAGTCAGCCACAACTATCATTTGACCAAATCTCAACATTAAAAGAGAAAGTTGCAAACAAATTAATACCTACGGATTAATAGAGTTCAACCACCTTACATGTACAATTTAAATATAATATACTCAGCATACATAGAAACTACCGAGCCATAGCACAAAACGTGCTTGTAAGCTAATTGATGATTCTGCCAACCAAAAAAGGAAAAGCATATTCTTACCTTCCACCAAATGTAGCCATATCCCACCACCACAATAATAATTACTGTACCATATTTTCCTGCACCTGAGCATTTCAAAAGCCAGTCAGCAGATACTGCAAACTATTGAAAAGAAAAGAAAAATAAAATATAATTTCAGGATAGCAAGACCCTGTAATTAAACCTATTTTTGTCCAAATGTTGCAAAAGAGCTGTGATAATGTAATAAAATGGCCTGAACTAGTAACAATTAAACAGAAACAAAACAGTCCATTAATGTGTGAAAGAAGGCGAATAACCAGAAACTGATCCACTGGCATTTACAATGGTGATTGTTCTATCTCTAGCAAGAAGTTGCAATTCCTGACGAAGGCTGCTAACCTGTAAATTCAAAGTTTCATCAGTATTTTCAATATTTTACAAGCTTCCAAGAAAATTGCTAAAGTATGATTGTTATTGTATAGGCATTAGCAGACACTCATACAACTGTGTATTTATCAAAAAAGTTTGTTTTTAAGACTAATATTTGAGAAAACAGTTTTTAACACTTTCAGAAAGCAAAAATGATATCCTTTTAAATGAATCAGAAAGTGAGGATAAACACTTCGCTAATAGTGCAAAAACCGTATACAATTTGACGTACTTCAAACTTACGAAGCTATGAATAGGATGTTGCTATATGCAACCACTAAGCATAAGTTTGGCAATGTCATCTGCGACTATACTACATAGGAGCGTGCATGACCTGATAGGCTTGGAACCAAGCCCGGCCCAACATCTACTATTAGGCTTGCAGGTTGAGTTTAACCAATGGGTTCAGGTAACCCAGAACAGTCTATATTAAAAATTTTTTAGGTTGACACTTGATATACAGTCTTAAGCAGTTCACTGGTGTCCCTTTCTCTTTTCAAAATATTCAATGGCATCTCTTTATCTTCATCAGAATGTTCAATGGCATCTCTTTCTTATCTTCTCCAAAATCTTCTTCCTTCTCTCTATGTTCAACCGCCTTCACATACCACCATCTTTCTTCAATGGCAGCATATAGCCTCCTACTGGTGCTATCACTGTTACACAAGGAATGACATTTGACGGCACCAATCTCCTTCTTATCCAGAATCTTCTCATTTCTCTCAGACCTGTTCTATTGTAAATTATTATATTCTCAAGATTTTGTGATACGATTTTCAGTATTTTTTTATTTTGTAATATGATTTTGTCTATTTTGATTTTTTTTTTTTAATTCTTAGATGTGTGATATGACTCTTAGATTCTGATGGTCTTAGTTAATATTTGAGCTCGGGTTCCATCAGATTATCTTCATATTTCTTCTCAACCTCCTTCCTCTTCCTCGTCTTGACTTCACCAACACTAGTGAAGGAACATGGCAAACAGTTGATGCCACAAGGTTAGGCCCATGACAAAACCTGCCGGAAATCACCAAACCAATTCATGGGCTAGGTCAATCCCCAGCCCCGTCCTTCCCATACATGCCCCTAATTGCAATAGTATATTTCTACAAAAGAAATAGAAGACAGTGGCATCCAGCAAGTTTCTAAGACACTGCTTGAAAACATGATGAGGGTTCTGAATACAGTGCAAGTAATTAACTTAACGTGATTGCATATAGCAAGAAGGTTGAGAAGATAAAAAAAT